>NC_092693.1:7250883-7283383 GCF_964275005.1 Diadema setosum | reverse complement strand
GCAATATATTAGCCAAAAAAAAGGTTTGTCAGAAGTCCACAGTCCCCGGGCTTATCCCATTGTGGCTGCTATGTCATTGTTCGTAATCAATTATCAATAATCGACTAATCGGGCCATAGCAATATCCATCAATCTTCTGCGCTAGAGTGATTTGCATACAGATTACGAATGCAAGGGCACAATCGATCATCATGAGAAGTTCTACCTCCCTGCAATGGTGAACAGGGAGGGCCCTTCTGGAATAAAAGTCATGAACTCTGAACAACATTTTTTTTTCTACACATTTGATTTCAAATACTCCAAAACAACTCATCATCCTGGCAAATGGCAAGAAAGATCTAAATAGTGCATTGAAATAAATTGTTTGAGCTCTTCTGAGAACTACTTTTTGGCTTTAAACTGCGTTGTAATTTCCCAAACATTTACATACAATGCTTGCAAAACAGAAACCTGAGAAATACAACGAAGAGAGATTTAAAGGTTTCTAGATCACAAGCTGCTATAATGCATTCTCACATCTCAGCCTTGACAATCAGCAAAAGCTGTGATAAGGCTCAATGCCTGCAGTACATGTGGCAGCAGCTTTATACAGATGTAATATGCGCTGATAAATATATCTCTGCAATATATACAACTAGCTTCTTGGTCTAGTGATTTCCTTGAAATTGCCATAGCTTCACAAATTATACCTATGAAAACAAGTGAGATGTATAGATTAAAATATCATACTAACTTTTGAATTGTTTTCATTTTCTTATCTCTCACTTTCTCACTTACACATAACACACACACATACCCACACACTAACATTAATGTGTATTCCTTTTCAAGGTGTTTTATATCATACACCTACTATGGTCGTTGACGACATTGACAATAATTCTAATGATTATCTGAACTCTCCCTCAGTATTCATTCATACATCAAAGAAAGTTGTGACCTCGGCAGTGTATTGCAATACTGTGTGTTTGCCTACTTGGCTTTGACTTCAAACTTTCTTTTCTTTTCTCTTTTCCAAGTTTCTTTCTGAACAGTTTCTCAAGATCCATTTCATGTAATTTTCCTTCACGTGATTAAATGATACTTCCAACATAACATCAATGGTACTGCTCTTCATAGTGCTCCTATTTTCACTAATCATGTCCTAGATGGTGACACAACATTTGCTGCTGCAACTATTGCTCCGGTCGTATTTTCTCCAAGGACATATGGTTAGGGTTATGGTAGAGATACGATTTTAGGTTCAGTTTAAAGGGGATGGCTAGTAACTGATCAGTGGGAATCAGTGGGAATGTTGGGGGATGATTGTTCAAATCCTTGTGGGATTCATTTAACAGTACATTATATATCTATTGTTGTGTGAAAATTATTCGCTTTAGAATGGTCTCATATTCAAGTAATGTGCAATTTAATGTTTCCAGGTTAGCATGCCTGTACAGTGACGGAGCAATCGTTAACGGCCCGTTAACGATCACCCCGACACTTTACAGGCATGCTAACCTGGAAACATTGAACTGCTCATAACTTGAATATGAGACCATTCTAAAGCAAATAATTTTCACACAACAATAGATATATAATGTACTCTCTAATGAATCCCACAAGGATTGGAACAATCATCCCTAGCATTCCCACTGATTCCCACTGATCAGTTACTAGCCATCCCCTTTAATGTGAGGATTAGGATTAGGGTTATATTCATGAGTTGAATCTATGTTTGGCTTAGCATGTAGATATTTCATGGGAGCAATTGCAACAGGAGCAAATGTCATGGAACTGTCCCAGATGTATTGGTTGGGGGGTTTGGAGATGAGTGTAAATCAGTTCTTCAACATCACATTTCAAAATTTCAAATCAGAAATTGAAATCTATTTCAAATGGATTTGGTCACTTGATATACATTGAAAAACAAACAAATATGTCTTCTGCAACATGATGTAATTTATGGGACTTGGGTCTGGGTGAAGTTATCGGATCTCATAAGGGACTCAATGTCTTCCCACAATGAGGTCTGAGTCTGGCTGGAGGCCAGTTGACTCTGACCACTCAGATGTCGACAACGGAGCCGATCGAAGTCCATGGCTTCTGTCTGGACGTCGGCACTCACCATCTCCTGCTGGGTGGGGGACCCCTGGGCTTGGGTACTCACATCAATCAAGCTGTCACTGCCTTCGAGGAGCATCGATAGGCCGGGCTCTGTCTGGACCGAGATGGAGGTGCCGAACATCTCCAGATCAAAGACAGACACCGTCTGCGTCTCAGTGTTGGAGAAGCTGAACTGGGAGTACAGGTCGAGCCCAGTCTGGCAGAACTGGCTGTTGTCTGACATCGGGGTGTCAGTGCCGCTGCTGCTACTTGTGCTCTGCGCTGTCTGTGTGTGCTGGTCCAGGAAAGAAAATTCATCCAGACTCCAGTCCCAGGCCGTCTGGGTCTCCTGGTGGCCTGTGTCTGCGCTCAGACCAGTCTGGGTCTGCTGACAGCAGGACAAGTCATCCATCCTGGGCAAATCCAGTGTAGAGTTTGCACGGTGCTCAGTACTGGCCAGAAAGAGTAGGTCCAGTCCAGACGTCCCCACATCAGCCTCCGCCGTTACAAGGCTGGTGCTCTGGACGCCCATTTCCATGGACTCTATGTCAGTCTCTGTGGCTGTATGCTGGCTCACTTGCGATGCCTGACTCTCGCTGGTATCTGTCATGGCATCAGAAACACTGGAGAAAGTCTGTGTCTCTGAAGTGTTGTACTCGAGGAGGTTCTGGAAGCTGAGATCTGTTTGAGTCAAGACCTCGTTAGGGGGGAGGAGAGTGGACCTTGTGTTGATCACAGGACTAAATGTGGAATCAGTCTGGGTGGTACTCACTGCTATGACACTCCATGGAGTCTGAGTACCACTACTATCAAACTGAGAGTTCTGTCTGAGGGCGTGTGATGGTATTGGTCTTTGAGTAGAGGGAGCATTGAGGCCAAAAGCGCTCAAGTTCAATCCCGTTTCCGTGACAGGAGAGGCAGGCAAGGTTAGCGGGGAGCCTAATGGCACAAAGTTTGTACGCCCTGGAAGCAGGTTACCCTCCTCACTGGGGGGTGCGGTGTGATCTGCTGAGTTCCTTGAATCCAGGCTTGTCTGGGTCTGAGCAGCAATGCCCTCCCCATCCAGAGTCTGGGTTTCACTGGTGGCTAGCTGGCTTGTAATGGGCCATTCGCAGTTTGTCTGAATGGCCAGGGTCTTTTTGTGTCTCTTTGCCGTATGCGGTGCATTTGCTAGGGGTATGTGACTTGGAAAGCAACTGTGGGCAGTCTGGGCATAGCTGCTACTCGTGGTCTGCTTCGGCGACCCGCTGGCACCAGACTCGTCCGTCTGCGTGGAGGTCGTTGCCAGGGTCGGGCCACTCTTGGAAGTTCCAGCAGCATTTCTCGCATCCTGCAGAGATCCGAAGTTGGGGATGGTAATGGTAGCTGGTATGACCTTGCCAGCTTGCTTTGGACTTCTCTTGCCAGGTATTCCATCAGAGACTTTGATGCAGGTAGATGAGTAGGGCACAAGGGGAACAGGCTCAAGCATAGATTTGCGGATCTCGTTCGCATCCCCATATGGCACTGGTACAACTAAAAGATACCGTTCAACTGGGGGCTCACGTTTTCGCCTGGAAAAAGAATGAGACAAAAGGAAGTAGAGAGAGAGAGAGAGCGGGTGGGTGAAGAGTTCTGCAATCATGAGCAAAGTCTGTGACAGTAAGCATGGATGAAAGCAACTCTAACCTTACAATCAAATTTTCAGGTACACACACACACGCCCACACACACACACAAAGCAATTACAACAACAACAAAAATGCTAATAAAGCATGCACAAAAGCCAAGATGTCTGAAGAAATGTTCCAAAGGCACTGAACACAAACTTAGAAGTTGTTTACAGTAAATAGGGACTTTTCGATTTCACCCCGTGGAGGTGGCCGTCGAGGAAATGACATCATTTTAACCCTATTCTAACTGGGCTATTTGAGACCAAGTTTTTACTGAGGGGGGGTCAATTTGACCCCCCCTTCAGATCTCGGCCGCCGATCGCGCGATCGCCGCGAAATTTTGCCTGAAGATAGAGCTGGATGTCAACTACAAGATTACATGCTCATACAATAGAAAAATATTGCCTTTCTATTTTTAATAAATTAATTATGCAAATTTGTGCATGAAATCATATTTTCACCTATAACTCCATTAAAAAGACTGGAGGATTGCTGAATTTTTGTGTCAGAATTCCTCAAGACACATCAAACAATTTTCATGTAAAAAAATAGCACAATCGAAATCAATTTCTTTTGTTTTTTATTGTTTTGTTAATTTCTTATGTATTTTATTGTTTTTTCGACCTTTTGTTTTCTATTGTTTTTTTGCCAAAATTTGTTGCAGGCACTTTTTCAGGCTTATCTACACTAGAATTGATTAATTTCAATGGTTAAAAGTTGAAATAATCTAATTTATATCAATTTAACCAAAAAATACAATTTGCATTGGATTTGCACACGTTATCATGAATTTGAGCTGTTTTTTGGTTGACATGCATATGCAAAACATTACGTAACTTCAAAACGGTGTACCCGGATGTCGCAAATTTGGTGTCAAAATATGCGGGAGACTTCAATGAAAAAAGTCGTGAAACGACGCTGCAAAATCTTAGCGCGTTGCGAAATCGTGGCGCGAAACATCGAGGGGGGGGGGTCAATTTGACCCCCTCCCCAGTTAGAATAGGGTTAAGGAACTGCGCATGCTCAAGATTCTCCAGCACGTCCAACGCCAGAATCGCTAATGCGTGTTCGAGGGATTTCACGTCCACCCGAGATTTATGGTGTGATGATGTCATCGCATGACGCAACCAATCACCAGCCCGTTAGATGAGACGGGGGCCATGACGTCATAGCAGTACGTCACGAACAGGGTGCACTGAAATCAAAATGTGTGATAACACCGTGGACGTGCCGAGTGGACTGCGGCCATTTCGAGCCGCTTTCGTACGAGACGGCAGCCACGTCCACGCAATTGAAAAGTCCTTAATAAGTGATTGAGTGCGCATTGATAATGTATGCAATTGCGAATGTCATTGAGTGTGACTATGGCAAGCAACAAATGTACCAGTCATTTAGTACCAGTCCTTTGTAAAAAAAAAAAAAAAAAATCATGCCCACCAGCCATATTAATAGGCAAAATGAAAGACTGGTCACGTTACTACTTTCAGCCAATCATATGACAAAGATCCATATCACTATTTTGAAATAGCTTCTAAAAGCACGCTATCTGAAATGAATTGTTCAAATTAAACTGACACTTCAACAAATTCTGTTATAAATTTGTACAACACAATCAACAGACAATTCACTTTACCTTGTCACAAAAAGCAAAGCCATCCTTCAGAGTCGGGGTACATACTGACTTTGAAAACTCACTGTGGAGTAGTCGACCACTATTGCACATTTAATTGGTGAAAATAATGTTGAACGGTTATCACACAAAATGGCACACAAAATCTCGAATCCCACATTAGATGTAAACATCTTGTAAAAAAAAAAAAAGAGTTTGGCAATGAGGCTACTTGACCTTGTAGCTACCAACCTCTTTGATGCAAACTCTTCTGGCAGAGGATGATGCTTCCTCTTGGCGTGCATGTACAGGGCTGTTATCGTGTTGTGCTTGTCACCGCAGGAGCAGTAGAAGGACTTGCCGCAGTTTGCCTCGTGAGTGGTCAGCTGCCGTTGTGTGCTGAACCGCTTGTCACACTTCTGGCACGCGTATTTCTTCTCAGCATGCAGAATGTAATAGTGCTGGATGAGCGCAAATCAAGATAAGAGAAACAAGAACGTACCAATTTTCATCATTTCAAGAGATTATATCCTCAAGCTGTCCATTGAGAAAGGCATACACTTCACAGCAATGTAGATAATAATACCTTACATGAACCATTAGGAGAGTGTGCAGCACTTAAATGAGGGACTGATTAAGTTAAACCAAAAGTATATTTGACACATTAAGGAATAGTAATGGTTATGTTTGGGATAAGTATGAAATCTGTATTTCACATGAAAATTTTTGTAACCATGCTGCAATATCTAAAAATGAAGTCAGATGACTGCACATCAAACCGTCAATTATTCCTTGTTCAGGTATAGTATAGACATGATTACGAATATACCCACATACAAATAGCCTTTGTTGGTGGATCTCCACACAGAAGCAACCTGAACAGGAAGAACACAAAATCACTGGTCCCTTCAGAGTAGTAGGTCCTTGCAACTACTACTTTCTTTTGATGCAGAAGCAAAGGTGAGTGACACACTCTTTATTTTCACTTCACCATTACAAATTTATTATATTTTTCTTGAAGTACAATACACAAATAGCATAAAGGAAAAGAGATTTCAAATATTAAAAATGTCAACAAAAAATGAGCAATCATCATTTTTAAGGTTTTCTCCACTCAATCATAAATGCGCCACTACCTGCTTGAGAAGGCTGAGTCTGGTGAAGGGTTTCTCCTGCTCAATGCTTCTGTTGCACATCCTGACAGGACAGTAGAAGTGCTTCGTCACCTTCCTCAGATTCTTCTGATGTGACCTGTTGAACCGCTTCCACTCATCCTCATTCTGGATAATGGAAATGCAAATGAATGTAGAGATTACTTGAAAGAAAAACAAAAGAAAACAAGACAAATGCAAATTACCACCAGACAACCAGATATTGTGTACAAATGTTATGTGTTGAGGTTCATTTTTTCTCGCTGACAGAAACAGTATTTATGAAGGGAACATTCTCTTTATCAATATCAGCAGACTGAAGGCAAATGAAATCCTGTAACTGGGGTTATGCACACACACACACACACACACACACACACACAAACATTTTCTGTAAGCAGAGATACTTCTTTCGATCATTTTATCTTTCAAACAAGATTTTAAAAAAAAAATCACATTTTCATTCATATATCAGCATGTGTGTCAGAATGCACTATACCCTGGATGGAAAGATGTGTTACCATCTCTTTGCCCCAAAACTTGTCACTTTAATCACATACAATCTAATGTTCTATGACCAGGTAGCAGACCTGATAACACTCTAAAACAATTCCTATAGATGAGTTACATTGTATTTCACAAAAGGGTTTGTTTTTGTTTTGTTTTTTAAATTGCCTGCTGATCTATATCAGTGTCCATTCTTAAAATCTTGCAGCTCTTGATTTTTTTTTTTTTTTTTTTTTTTTTTGGGGGGGGGGGGCACTTTCATCTCCAAGATATCACACATGTGTATACAAACTTGTACAAACTTATACTGTATCTCTTTTTTTATACACACAGCTACTGGTGGAAATCTACAAGAGATGTTAGAGCCATATGACTGAGTTGGGAAGTTTTGGACACATCTGATCACAAATCACTATCACAATCATTTACCTTGTAAATCTTGTGTGTCTGTATGAGATGAATGCTGCGAGCCGCCGATGTAGTGAACGTCTTGCCACAGCCTTCCACGATACAGGGCACATTGACCTGTGGTTCTGCCTGGAGCTCTGCTTCCGTAGGACAGTGAACCTCAATTACATCCACTGCTTTGTCGCTCTCCATTTTAAGCAGACCAACCCGTCAATGACCCCATTACACAGTCAGAATATTCCACCAGTGGTTACTGCTTACACCAAAATATCTAAAAAGAGGAAAGACATCACTGTCACAATGATCATTTCAGCAGCAGAATTTTCCATGTAAATACATATCTATCACTCAGTCCTGAAATGCTTGCTGGACTTGCTGGACATTTCAAAGCCACAAAAGTTTTGTTTTGATCAAGTGATTAAAAGATGTTGCAAACAATTTGAAAATAAAAGTACCCAGGTACTCTACATCAAGGCAAATGCCAATCACAGATGAGTGCTAACCACGTGTACACACACACAAACACACACACACACATGCGCAACCTTTGGGATTATAGGAGGCAAAAGAAGCAGGGATGTGATAGAGAAAGGGTTTAAATCTATGGCTGTATTCAAACCCAATTAATAGACATATTCACTGCATAATCATACACTGTACACAGTATACAGTATTGAAAACATGTTATCAACATTCAAGAAACAAAAGTAATTTCTCAATGGAAAAAAAAAAACTGAATTGACAAAGCAGGTGTTGACTGTTTAAATACTAAATTACATCCAACAGAACCAATCAAATAACATTTTCAACATTATGCTTGAAACAAACGAGCAGATGAAAAATTACTTACAAAGTAAGAATACACCGCACTATGATTTGCAACTTACAATTGTATAAAGCTTCTAGTACCATGTGATGTAGACCTTGACACTAACAGCATGCAAAAGTCTGCATTATCAGCTAAAAGTAATAAACACTGGCCATCATCATGCAGGCCCACCAATACTACTCTTTTAAATCCTTTAATGTCAAACATGGTCATCCTGCAGGTGCTAATGCACTTTTGCTATTTGTAATCCCAAGTAAATATCATATCATATAATCATCATGCACATTCACATGTCCCCACTCCCAAAGCCCTATATACAAGAAGGATTAGGGTTTTTGTGGCATTTTTAAAGGAGTATGGAACTACTTTAATGCCAGCCTGCCTTCCAACAATTACTGGTAACAAAGGAAAACAATGCTAGAGTGGATATGACTTGATCTACAAAACATAGCAACTCAGCTTATCATACTGTATATACACCACATTATATTTCGCAAATTTCGTGACTGGGGTGCTTGCTATTCACGTATTTAAAAACATGCACAAATATCAACGCTAATCCCAACATGAATGTGAAGCGCATGCATACATTTCTCTGCGTATAAATAGTACTGTATTCCATGATTGTGAATTTGACCACACATCAAATTGTCAGGAAATCCCAATTCACAAAAGATTAGACTCGCTAAATATATGGTGTATACGGCACTCCTTTACCCTTGTTTTATTTTTCCCTACCTTCTTTGTCTCTTTGAAATTATTTTGGTGAACACATTTTCTCTCTCAGTAAGTGGACTAAGTTGTTCTGATTCTACAGGAAAATTCAAGTTTACCTTCTTCTGTATTTAGAAAATAAACGATTAATGCCACTCAGATACAGCCCTTCATGAACTCCTACTAGCATCTCACATTGAATCAAAATTTAAAAGTTATGAAGTAGAAACGTTAAATAGAATTATCATAGAGCTGAATGATAGCGCAATGCCCAGGCCAGTTCAGTTTTTCCGTTTTCCAGTTTCAGTTTATTCAACACCAAAAACCAAACACGATACATAAATTTACTAGAACTCACTTGAATGATCATAATAAGTACCGGTATGGGAGCGTTCGTTTTGGCTGATCGCAGTAATATTGCTTCATGCTCGACTCCTAAATAAATTACTAAAACTACGTCTATGGCCTACTATGCATCTGTCACATTGTGTTCTTCTGGAGGACATGTACCGGGCGGTAACGCTTATCAATGGATGGGATGCGTATGGGATGATGATACCGCATCCCGCATGCGGTCTATCTACGAGTATACTCCTACTAGACCCAGTCTAGGCCTACTGCAGTAGTAGGAGTACTCGTAGATAGACCGCATGCGGGATGCGGTATCATCATCCCATACTGTAATCAAGTTACCAAAGACAATCCCTCTTGTACAGTCCCACACCCGTGTTTATGAGTAGGTTGAGGACATTTATAGGATAGCGACTCGATGATTGGTTACTGAGTAGATACTCCCTCAGCAATCATCGGCACAATTGTTGACCTACTGCCTAAGCCACGAAATCAATGAAGTAAATTGTCGACATTGTGTGAAAATAATGACAAGAAGATCTTCACACCACCAATGATACGGGAGAAGCTCACTTACCATTCCTTTTCAATTGACTCATTTCGTGGGTCGCAGTCTCTCTGATAGTTCCTACGCTTCGGAATCAGGTTGAGCGATGTCGTCATTATGAATACATTATTCGTATACATTGTAGAAGCTTGTACACCGGTTGTACGCACATGTTTACTATTTTGATCAGTAGGATTTAAAGCTCACGCGGCCATAATGTGGATAGCAATACTCTAGCAGCTGCTGTGCTCCAAGCTCTAAACGTACAGCACAAGCAAGCACAGATCAGCTCAGTCGGGACGTCAGTTGTCCAAGCAAGCGCCAAAGATGAGTTCAGTCAGTATCCAGGGTTCATCGTTTTGTTCATCGAAACCTTCTAGTCATGAAATTTTCATCAGTTGTCGCCATTTTGAATATGCGGTAAGTGGGACTGAATCAATGATGGTAGGCACTTAAGAGGCGAGAATGCTCTGCGGGAAGTAGTTTCACCAAAGGTCACAGACATTAATTATTCATGAGCTGGCGCGGAGACTGCCGAAGCCTTATTGAATATGTATGAGGTGGGAGATTCCCTTTCCCCTGCGTTGTAAACGTACACCACCGAGTGAACGTCATGTAAACACATATCGCTTTCACAGTTGCAGCAGTGTGTGTGTGTGTGTGTGTGTGTGCGTGTGTGTGTGTGTGTGTGTGTGTGTCCGTCTGTCTGTCACTCACTCGAGGAATGTCCATCGACGATTCACCCTTGTTGACATCCCACAGACTCTGTACAAACATGGTTTGACGATGAGTTTGATCGTCATTGTGGTAAGGGGTGTCAAGATTTCTTCAAATAAATACTTTTAGTAACGTTAGGGCCTAACGTTAGTTGTTATTCTTTTTTTTTTTGGGGGGGGGGGGGTGGGTAAAATGGGCTAGATCAGAAAACACAGAAAAGTACACTCAATGAAATCAGTCATTCTTGGAAGTTCTAATTGATTCGAAGTTCATCTCAATCAACCGTTAAAAATGACAAAAAGTGCACTTCTAATGCCTATGCGAATATTACGTAAAACGAGGCGACAGTAGAGTGTGGTGAGGCGACAGTAGAGTGCGGTTTGATCATATTGGTGAATTTACCGATGAACTTGAATTTTTAGCATTAATTATTTTTAGTAGAGTGACAAACAAAACCCTGGAGCCGAAACTCATGTCTTTTGATGTGATTCGACCGCTAAAAATGACAACATCTTAGTATTACGTGCTCTTCTAATGCCTATGCGTTATACACATAAAACGAGGCGACAGTAGAGTGTGGTGAGGCGACAGTAGAGTGCGGTCTGGTCATATTGGTCAATTTACCGATGAAATTTAATTTTTAACATTCATTATTTTTAGTAGAGAGACAAACAAGGCACCTGGAGCCGAAACTCATGTCTTTTGATGTGTTTCGACCGTTAAAAATGACAACATCTTAGTATTAAGTGCTCTCCTAATGCCTATGCGTTATACACATAAAACGAGGCGACAGTAGAGTGTGGTGAGGCGACAGTAGAGTGCGGTTCGGTCATATTGGTGAATTTACCGATGAACTTGAATTTTTAGCATTAATCATATTTAGTAGAGTGACAAACAAGGCACCTGGAGCCGAAAATCATGTCTTTTGATGTGTTTCGACCGTTAAAAATGACATCTTAGTATTAGTGCTCTCCTAATACCTAAGCGTTATACACATAAAACGAGGCGACAGTAGAGTGCGGTTTGGTCATATTGGTGAATTTACCGATGAAATTGAATTTTTAACATTCATTATTTTTAGTAGAGTGACAAACAAGGCACCTGGAGCCGAAAATCATGTCTTTTGATGTGTTTCGACCGTTAAAAATGACAACATCTTAGTATTAAGTGCTCTCCTAATGCCTATGCGTTATGCACATAAAACGAGGCGACAGTAGAGTGTGGTGAGGCGACAGTAGAGTGCGGTTTGGTCATATTGGTCAATTTACCGATGAACTTGAATTTTTAGCATTAATCATATTTAGTAGAGTGACAAACAAGGCACCTGGAGCCGAAAATCATGTCTTTTGATGTGTTTCGACCGTTAAAAATGACAACATCTTAGTATTAAGTGCTCTCCTAATGCCTATGCGTTATACACATAAAACGAGGCGACAGTAGAGTATGGTGAGGCGACAGTAGAGTGCGGTTCGGTCATATTGGTGAATTTACCGATGAAATTGAATTTTTAACATTCATTATTTTTAGTAGAGTGACAAACAAGGCACCTGGAGCCGAAAATCATGTCTTTTGATGTGTTTCCACCGTTAAAAATGACAACATCTTAGTATTAAGTGCTCTCCTAATGCCTATGCGTTATACACACAAAACGAGGCGACAGTAGAGTGTGGTGAGGCGACAGTAGAGTGTGGTTTGGTCATATTGGTGAATTTACCAATGAAATTCAATTTTTAACATTAATTATTTCTAGTATAGTGACAAACAAAGCCCCTGGAGCCGAAACTCATGTCTTTTGATGTGATTCGACCGTTAAAAATGACAACATCTTAGTATTAAGTGCTCTTCCAATGCCTATGCGTTATACACAATATAAAACGAGGCGACAGTAGAGTGTGGTGAGGCGACAGTAGAGTGCGGTTTGGTCATATTGGTGAATTTACCGATGAAATTGAATTTTTAACATTCATTATTTTTAGTAGAGTGACAAACAAGGCACCTGGAGCCGAAATTCATGTCTTTTGATGTGTTTCGACCGTTAAAAATGACAACATCTTAGTATTAAGTGCTCTCCTAATGCCTATGCGTTATGCACATAAAACGAGGCGACAGTAGAGTGTGGTGAGGCGACAGTAGAGTGCGGTTTGGTCATATTGGTCAATTTACCGATGAACTTGAATTTTTAGCATTAATCATATTTAGTAGAGTGACAAACAAGGCACCTGGAGCCGAAAATCATGTCTTTTGATGTGTTTCGACCGTTAAAAATGACAACATCTTAGTATTACGTGCTCTTCTAATGCCTATGAGTTATACACATAAAACGAGGCGACAATAGAGTTTGGTGAGGCGACAGTAGAGTGCGGTTCGGTCATATTGGTGAATTTACCGATGAACTTGAATTTTTAGCATTAATTATTTTTAGTAGAGTGACAAACAAAAACCCTGGAGCCGAAACTCATGTCTTTTGATGCGATTCGACGCTTGAAAATGACAACATCTATAGTATTACGTGCTCTTCTAATGCCTATGCGTTATACACATAAAACGAGGCGACAGTAGAGTGTGGTGAGGCGACAGTAGAGTGCGGTTTGGTCATATTGGTGAATTTACCGATGAACTTGCATTTTTAACATTGATTATTTTTAGTAGAGTGACAAATAAAGCCCCTGGAGCCGAAACTCATGTCTTCTGAAGCGAATCGACCGTTAAAAGTGACAACATCTTAGTATCAAATGCTCTTCTAATGCCTATGCGTTATACACATAAAACGAGGCGACAGTAGAGTGTGGTGAGGCGACAGTAGAGTGCGGTTTGGTCATATTGGTGAATTTACCGATGAACTTGCATTTTTAACATTGATTATTTTTAGTAGAGTGACAAATAAAGCCCCTGGAGCCGAAACTCATGTCTTCTGAAGCGAATCGACCGTTAAAAGTGACAACATCTTAGTATCAAATGCTCTTCTAATGCCTATGCGTTATACACATAAAACGAGGCGACAGTAGAGTGTGGTGAGGCGACAGTAGAGTGCGGTTTGGTCATATTGGTGAATTTACCGATGAACTTCAATTTTTAACTTAAATTATTTTAAGTAGAGTAACAAACAGAGCCCCTGGAGCCGAAACTCATGTCTATTGATGCGATTCGACGCTTGAAAATGACAACATCTATAGTATTACGTGCTCTTCTAATGCCTATGCGTTATACACATAAAACGAGGCGACAGTAGAGTGTGGTGAGGCGATAGTAGAGTGCGGTTTGGTCATATTGGTGAATTTACCGATGAACTTCAATTTTTAACATTAATTATTTTTAGTAGAGTGACAAATAAAGCCCCTGGAGCCGAAACTCATGTCTTTTGGAGCGATTCGACCGTTAAAAGTGACAACATCTATAGTATTAAATGCTCTTGTAATGCCTATGCGTTATACACATAAAACGAGGCGACAGTAGAGTGTGGTGAGGCGACAGTAGAGTGCGGTTTGGTCATATTGGTGAATTTACCGATGAACTTGCATTTTTAACATTAATTATTTTTAGTAGAGTGACAAATAGAGCCCCTGGAGCCGAATCTCATGTCTTTTGAAGCGAATCGACTGTTAAAAGTGACAACATCTTAGCCAAATGCTCTTCTAATGCCTATGTGTTATACACATAAAACGAGGCGACAGTAGAGTGTGGTGAGGCGACAGTAGAGTGCGGTTTGGTCATATTGGTGAATTTACCGATGAAATTCAATTTTTAACATTAATTATTTTTAGTAGAGTGACAAATAGAGCCCCTGGAGCCGAAACTCATGTCTTTTGGAGCGATTAGACAGTTAAAAGTGACAACATCTTAGTATTAAATGCTCTTCTAATGCCTATGCGTTATACACATAAAACGAGGCGACAGTAGAGTGTGGTGAGGCGACAGTAGAGTGCGGTTTGGTCATAATTGGTGAATTTACCGATGAGCTTAAATTTTTAACTGAAATTATTTTTAGTAGAGTGACGAACAGAGCCCCTGGAGCCGAAACTCATGTCTTTTGATGCGATTCGACGCTTGAAAATGACAACATCTATAGTATTACGTGCTCTTCTAATGCCTATGCGTTATACACATAAAACGAGGCGACAGTATAGAGTGTGGTGAGGCGACATAGTAGAGTGCGGTTTGGTCATATTGGTGAATTTACCGATGAACTTGAATTTTTAACATTGATTATTTTTAGTAGAGTGACATATAAAGCCCCTGGAGCCGAATCTCATGTCTTTTGAAGCGAATCGACTGTTAAAAGTGACAACATCTTAGCCAAACTCTTCTAATGCCTATGCGTTATACACATAAAACGAGGCGACAGTAGAGTGTGGTGAGGCGACAGTAGAGTGCGGTTTGGTCATATTGGTGAATTTACCGATGAACTTGCATTTTTAACATTAATTATTTTTAGTAGAGTGACAAATAGAGCCCCTGGAGCCGAATCTCATGTCTTTTGAAGCGAATCGACTGTTAAAAGTGACAACATCTTAGCCAAATGCTCTTCTAATGCCTATGCGTTATACACATAAAACAGCTTCTTAAAACGAGGCGACAGTAGAGTGTGGTGAGGCGACAGTAGAGTGCGGTTTGGTCATATTGGTGAATTTACCGATGAACTTCAATTTTTAACTTAAATTATTTTAAGTAGAGTAACAAACAGAGCCCCTGGAGCCGAAACTCATGTCTTTTGATGCGATTCGACGCTTGAAAATGACAACATCTATAGTATTACGTGCTCTTCTAATGCCTATGCGTTATACACATAAAACGAGGCGACAGTAGAGTGTGGTGAGGCGACAGTAGAGTGCGGTTTGGTCATATTGGTGAATTTACCGATGAACTTCAATTTTTAACATTAATTATTTTTAGTAGAGTGACAAATAAAGCCCCTGGAGCCGAAACTCATGTCTTTTGGAGCGATTCGACCGTTAAAAGTGACAACATCTTAGTATTAAATGCTCTTCTAATGCCTATGCGTTATACACATAAAACGAGGCGACAGTAGAGTGTGGCGAGGCGACAGTAGAGTGCGGTTTGGTCATATTGGTGAATTTACCGATGAACTTGAATTTTTAACTTAAATTATTTTTAGTAGAGTAACAAACAGAGCCCCTGCAGCCGAACTCATGTCTTTTGATGCGATTCGACCCTTGAAAATAACAATATCTTAGTATTAAGTGCTCTTCTAATGCCTATGTGTTATAAAAAGGCGACAGTAGAGCGAGGTTTGGTCATTACTTGGCGACCACTAAAATTGGATTTACAACAAAATATTTTGATAATAAGGTGACGAACTAAATACACTTACGTGTCTTCTAAACTCTGGTGTTTTGATGTGATTTTAGCATTAAAAATGACTATCATGTTAGTATAATTGTTCTTCCAATGTCAATGTTTTGTACATAATGCACACACACACACACACACACACATTATATATATATATATATATATATATATATATAACATATGTATACATAAGAATCATATAACAAATATGATTCAGAGTTTTTCAAAACTACAAATAAATTGAGAAAAAATTGAAGATGCACTGCCTTAGAAGTGGATTCTGCTCTATGCACACTCATCGATGATTTGCAGTCAACCCTTCACACTACTTATGTTACTGATTTCTTTCCTTGCAAACAATGGCTGAAGGGAAAATTTAGTCGAAATATACATTAGTCTCAGAATAAAGAGTACAATATTATGTGTATAACAGTAAAATTCTGATCAAAACGGAAGAAAAACAATGAAGTTGTGACATTTTGAAATTTCGCTAATTTCTCACGAAAGAGTTCTTGAACAGTCTTTATGAATATACAAATGGCAAAATGAGCATGCCTTCCCCTCACAACTTTCCATATTATTTGTAAATATGGACAAACTTCCCGTTTAAAACGCATTTATGCCCAAAGCTGAAATCCTGATATATCTATCTGATAACTATTCTGAAGTTATTCAACACGGAATAACATCATGTCTGAGATTTCACTGACGGAAGCATTGAATTTTCATTTTTTTTTTAACACAATCAGTAGAAAACTGTGAGGTTGTAACATGGTTATATAACTCATTTACATAATATCCACTGTACAAGAACTGTTTTGCAGAAATTAGCAAAACTTCAACATTTCATAACTTCTTAATTTTTCATCAGTTTTTCAGTCAAATTTCTACGGTTGAACTTGTAAGACTTTACTTTTTTTTTTAATTAAACTACTTACTTTTGGAATGGATCCTGAAATCCCTAGGAACTCTCATACTATAGAATGCAAACACAAGAGCAAGGTTTCAACTGTTTCTTATACCAGGCCTCAGACTTCTGTATTAGTAAAAAAAAAAAAAAAAAAAGTAGCTAAAATGTTACCAGGACACAAGTTTTTGCTTGTCATAGAGAAGTCTTACACAACTTAACTTCACAATAATAACATGAAACATATTTCCTCTGAATTGTCGACTAGCTGGAGAAAAACATGAAGTTGGAAGACCTTGTTGATTTGCACCATAATGTACTCGTACCATGGTAGCATACTGTCTGCTACTCATAATAATCTGACCTGCACAACTTTGCAGAATGGAAGCATGTTATATACAAACTTGTGATGCACTTGTGCCACTCTTAATGCTTTGTGGCCCACGTTGACGCACCATTCTTGCTCTCATACTTTTGCATCAGAAAACAAAATAACTGAAATTATTTTACTCGGTACATGTCTTTGGCTTGTCTAAAAAAAGTCTTACATAACTTTACTTCACAATAATCACTTGAAACATACTTCCTCTTAATTGTCTACTAAATACTTTGTGGGCCACATTGACAGAACAGGCTTATTTTAGATGTTGTGAGCAAAATGTCGTAATTACAAAAAGAATAACATACATCGTAGTCATAATTGTACAAAAGAAGGTTGAAAAAGAAGAAAGAGATAGATAGAGATGTACACCCAATGACCAATTCGTTGAAAATTCAATCAAAACAAGATGCGAACATAATATGTGATTTCAGAAGCTTTTTGAATGTTTCAGTGGTCTCTGCTGATCGGATCCTCAGTGGAAGAGCGTTCCAGAGAGATGGGGCTGCAGCAACAAAGGCTTTTTCTCCGAGAGTGGAGATTGTTCTTTTAACCGTTAATTGTTTATTATTACATGAACGGAGATTTCTGCCAGGGACGTATTCTGAAACAAGGTTTTGCAAATATTTTGGAGCTGAAGAATGTAATACTTTCCATGTATGAAGAAAAATTTTAAACTCTATCTTCTTGGATACTTATAGCCAGTGAAGATTTTTTAGAACTAGGGTAATGCTGGAGAAGCAAGATGTTCCACTGAGGACCCGAGCAGCAGAGTTCTGAGCACGCTGTAGTTTGGCCAGTTGGTAAGATGAAGCCTTGAACAATAATGCATTTCCATAATCAATACGAGACAAAACATACTAATGAATAACAGAGGCTGCAACTTTGTTTTATAAGGATTTCCTGATACTTATGTGAATATTGCGTGTAGTAGCAAATATACAGATCGACATGTGTTTGTAATGTGCGTCGCCATTGACTTTTCATGGTCAAAATAAACTCCCAGATTCCTACAATTTGATACAGATTGTACATTGACACGTCCAATTCGTAATGATTGACTACGGACCTTTGCTGGCAGATGTTCTGATGCAATTATCATGAATTCACTTTTGCCATCATTCAGTTTGAGTTTGTTCCGTATCATCCAAGCTGTCATATCATTAATACATGCTTCAAGTCTATGTCTGGTAGAGGCCTCACTTAAAGGATCAGATGGATCGAATAATCACATGAAACATACTTCGTATGAATTTTCTGGTAACTGGAGACAACTACCAAGCTGGAAGACCTTGTTGATTTCGCAGCATAATACACTCTTACCATGGGAGCATACTGTCTGCTACTCATTAGAATCTGACCTATAGGGCCTACTGCACAACTTTGCAGAATATAAGCATGTTATAAACAAAACTAATGGTGATGCACTTGTGCCACTCTTAATGCTTTGTGGCCTATGTTGACACACCATTCCTGCTCTCAAACTTTTGCAGTGGAAGAAAAAAAAAAAAACAATAACTGAAATCATGTTCTGGGTACCTGTCCTTGGCTTGTCATAAAGAGGTCTTGCACAACCTAATTTCAAAATAATCACATGAAACATATTTCCTCTGAATTGTCTACTACCTGGATACAAATATCAAATTGCAAGACCTTGTTGAATTTGCACCATAATAAACTCTTACCATAGTAGCATACTGTCTGTTACTCATAAGAATCTGACCTATACTGCACAACTTTGCGGAATGCAAGCATGTTGAATACAAACAGTGGTGATGCACTTGTGCCACTCTTAATGCTTTGTGGTCAAAGCTTGCAAACCATTCTTGCTTTTATCCTTTTGCACTGGAGAAAACAATAACTGAAATCATGTTACTGTTAACATGCTTTTGGCTTGTCATAAATAAGTCTTACACATCTTATTTTCAAAATAATCACAGGAAACATATTTCGTCGGAATTGTCTACTAGCTGGAGACAAATATCACGTTGCAAGACCTTGTTGATTTTGCACCATTATATACTCTTACCATGGTAGCATACTGTCTGCTACTCACAAGAATCTGACCTATACTGCACAACTTTGCATACAGAATGTACGGTAAGCATGTTATGAACAAACTGGTGATGCACTTGTGCCACTCTTAATGCTTTGTGGCCCATGGTGACGCATCATTCCCATGGGCGTAAATCCCGGGGGGGATGGGGGGGATATATCCCCCCCTGAAATGGAGGAGGGGGGGATGGCCTGTACAATCATCCCCCCATGAATTTTGAGGAAAAAAATAGAGGAAGCAGAAATGTGATTGTAACAATTTTGACATAATTATTGCATGACGTTTGTACGCCGGCCTTCAGACAGGTAACATAGCTGAACAGTATTCTATCTTGTAGGAAAATGTATACATAATTTTCTCAAGCGCTCGCTCGCTTCGCTCGCTCGCTCGGAAAGTAACATCGACATACAGTCACTGTAAGGTATGGCTCAGACGTTGACAACGTCAAATAGTATAGGCCTACATGTAAACATGCTATGACGCGAGTAACTGGGGACCATCTGCAAAAATCTTATTATGTACGAAAACAAACAAACAAACAAACAAACAAACAACAAAAACTATATCGTCATAATTGAACCCCCTCCATTTCCTGAATCATTCCTGAGAAACGACAGTGACTGATTACTCAGTCAGGATACAATCTATGGGCATTCCCAGGGAAGATCAGGGGCGTCAAATCTATCGGGGGGGGGGGGGGGGCAAAGGGGCATTTGCCCCGCCCCTTTGGAAGTGTTTAGGCAGACAAATCATTTATCCCCCAAGCAATTCCCGAGATGAGGACAAATCTCGAACTTTCTTAATGGAAAATTGTCCAAATATCCCCAGAACTATGCACCAGATCGTTGTATTGCAATCATAAGCATGCAAAAGCTCCGCTATACAGGATCCCTTTCGATAAACTTTGTACACTTTTGACATTGACGTATATATCCCTGATTCATCAAAGAGTGTGCAGCAGATCTTTCACTGTGGTATGGTATGGTATGGTATTTATTTCCGTATAAAAATAAAAACGGGTGGATTGCCCATATTCAGCGTTGCCAACATGGCAACGCTGTTCTTCCATGGGGTCCACATACAATGAGTACAATATTATGAACACGTACAAAACAAATTATACAGACATGCAGGTGGAAACACATACAGTAAAATGGGAGAGAGAAAAAAGAACAACCGATAACAGAAAAATCTTAAAGGGAATTAGATATAACAATGACCAGATCAGAATATGTTTAGATATAAAATGGAGTGTTTGAAAATAAAATCCTCAAACATATCTATGCAGTGAAAGAAAAAGAAATTGTTGTAGAATATTTACTATGATAAATTTAGATAAAAAATACGTAGTAACGAAACAAAAAAAAATAACTGGGGACTTGTGTTAAATACTTAGATGAATCTATGACAATTTAAGAAGAGTAAAATTCGTGGCAAGTGATATGTCAATTACGGAAAACTAAAGGTGAGGTATATAATGATTGTATCAAAATCAAAGAATAATAATTCAATTGATAAAAACCAATACAATTTGTAAAAAGTTTTAAGAAATATTTTGAAATATGGAATAAATTGAAAAGCTGATTCAAAATTTCATATGTCATGAGTTGTTAGAAAAAAACGAAAATAATAAGATATTATTATCTGATACGGATTGCATACAATGTATATACTTATTCACATGAGGTTAAAATCATATAGGTAAATGACAACATTTCAAAAGCAAATCCAAAGAATAAATAAAACAATTGAAAATTTATACTGGGCATGCAATCGCAACATTACGATGAAAAGAAACAAGTTCAGATAATATAACACCAAAACAGATTATATCACATTATATATACTTAATGAAAGACAATTGAGTAAGATTTGAATAAAAAGTAAGAAATATATATAACAACAGTAGAACACATCGAAATCTAAAGATAACTTCAAGAAAACAGTTGACTGAAACTTGAATAACAAGTATGACATAAATCTGAAAAAAAAAAAACGCAATTAGAAAATCAAATACCGGGGTTGTATTACAATAATTATTAGCTAGTAGGAAATATGAATTGGTTAAGGTGAAGATTTGCACCGTATTTGAATAGTTTGAACATTTTACCTCTTGGGCTGAAAGGATAATAACAAACAAACAAACTTAACAAAAGCACCCTCATATGCAGAGGCGTCGATCGGGGGGGGGGGGATGGTTCTCCCATAAAAGTGGGACAAACAAAAGCGAAAAATATAGCTACCAACGGCAGTTTTTGAAGTGTAAAATATCAAAATTTTAAAGCTCGCTCGCTCCGTTCGCTCGCATTCAACCATAATGCCATTCTCCTGATGTTGCTGCCAGTGACTGACAGCAGTTTTCGGCCGGTGTGCCCCCCTCAATTTCCAAAGCGAAAAATATAGCTACGAACGGTAGTTTTGGGACTGTAAAATGTGAAAATTTTGAAGCTCGCTCGCTTCGCTCGCTCGCATATGCCATTCTCCTGATGTTGCGGCCAGTAATTGCCAGCAGTTTTCGCCCGGTGCGCTCCCCTTTATTTCCAAAGTGAAATAATACAGCCACAAACGGCAGTCTTTGGACTGTAAAATGTCAAAATTTTCAAGCTCGCTCGCTCCGCTCACTCGCATTTAACCGCTATGCCATTCTCCTGATGTTGCTGCCAGTGATTGGCAGCAGTTGCGCCCGGTGCGGCTCCCCTTAATTTTCAAAGCGAAAAAGTATAGCTACAAACGGCAGTTTTTAGACTCTAAAATGTCAGAATTTTCAAGCTCGCTCGCTCCGCTCGCTCGCATTTAATCGCTATGCCATTCTCCTGATGTTGCTGCCAGTGATTGACAGCAGTTGCGCCCGGTGCGGTCCCCCTTAATTTCCAAAGCGAAAAATATAACTACGAACGGTAGTTTTTGGACTGTAAAATGTGAAAATTTTGAAGCTCGCTCGCTTCGCTCGCTCGCATTTAACCATTGTGCCATTCTCCTGATGTTGCTGCCAGTAATTGCCAGCAGTTTTCGCCCGGTGCGCCCCCTTTATTTCCCAAGCGAAAAATATAGCTACGAACGGTAGTTTTGGGACTGTAAAATGTGAAAATTTTGAAGCTCGCTCGCATTCAATCATTATGCCATTCTCCTGATGTTGCTGCCAGTGATTGACAGCAGTTGCGCCCGGTGCGCCCCCCTTAATTTCCAAAGCGAAAAATATAGTTACGAACGGTAGTTTTGGGACTGTAAAATGTGAAAATTTTGAAGCTCGCTCGCTTCGCTCGCTCGCATTTAATCATTATGCCATTCTCCTGATGTTGCTGCCAGTAATTGCCAGCAGTTTTCGCCCGGTGCGCTCCCCTTTATTTCCAAAGTGAAGTAATATAGCCACAAACGGCAGTCTTTGGACTGTAAAATGTCAAAATTTTCAAGCTCGCTCGCTCCGCTCGCTCGCATTTAACCGCTATGCCATTCTTCTGATATTGCTGCCAGTGATTGCCAGCAGTTGCGCCCGGTGCGGCTCCCCTTAATTTTCAAAGCGAAAAAGTATAGCTACAAACGGCAGTTTTTAGACTCTAAAATGTCAGAATTTTCAAGCTCGCTCGCTCCGCTCGCTCGCATTTAATCGCTATGCCATTCTCCTGATGTTGCTGCCAGTGATTGACAGCAGTTGCGCCCGGTGCGGTCCCCCTTAATTTCCAAAGCGAAAAATATAACTACGAACGGTAGTTTTTGGACTGTAAAATGTGAAAATTTTGAAGCTCGCTCGCTTCGCTCGCTCGCATTTAACCATTGTGCCATTCTCCTGATGTTGCTGCCAGTAATTGCCAGCAGTTTTCGCCCGGTGCGCCCCCTTTATTTCCCAAGCGAAAAATATAGCTACGAACGGTAGTTTTGGGACTGTAAAATGTGAAAATTTTGAAGCTCGCTCGCATTCAATCATTATGCCATTCTCCTGATGTTGCTGCCAGTGATTGACAGCAGTTGCGCCCGGTGCGCCCCCCTTAATTTCCAAAGCGAAAAATATAGTTACGAACGGTAGTTTTGGGACTGTAAAATGTGAAAATTTTGAAGCTCGCTCGCTTCGCTCGCTCGCATTTAATCATTATGCCATTCTCCTGATGTTGCTGCCAGTAATTGCCAGCAGTTTTCGCCCGGTGCGCTCCCCTTTATTTCCAAAGTGAAATAATATAGCCACAAACGGCAGTCTTTGGACTGTAAAATGTCAAAATTTTCAAGCTCGCTCGCTCCGCTCGCTCGCATTTAACCGCTATGCCATTCTCCTGATATTGCTGCCAGTGATTGCCAGCAGTTGCGCCCGGTGCGGCTCCCCTTAATTTTCAAAGCGAAAAAGTATAGCTACAAACGGCAGTTTTTAGACTCTAAAATGTCAGAATTTTCAAGCTCGCTCGCTCCGCTCGCTCGCATTTAATCGCTATGCCATTCTCCTGATGTTGCTGCCAGTTTTTGACAGCAGTTGCGCCCGGTGCGGTCCCCCTTAATTTCCAAAGCGAAAAATATAACTACGAACGGTAGTTTTTGGACTGTAAAATGTGAAAATTTTGAAGCTCGCTCACTTCGCTCGCTCGCATTTAACCATTGTGCCATTCTCCTGATGTTGCTGCCAGTAATTGCCAGCAGTTTTCGCCCGGTGCGCCCCCTTCATTTCCCAAGCGAAAAAATACAGCCACAAAGGACAGTTTGGGGGACTGTAAAATATCAAAATTTTCAAGCTCACTCGCTTCGCTCGCTCGCATTTATTCGTTATGCTATTCTCCTGATGTTGCTGCGAGTAATTGCCGGCAGTTTTGCCCGGTGTGTCCCCCTTAATTTCCAAAGCGAAAAAATACAGACACAAACGGCAGTCTTTGGACTGTAAAATGTCAAAACTTTCAAGCTCGCTCGCTCCGCTCGCTCGCATTTGACCGCTATGCCATTCTCCTGATGTTGCTGCCAGTGATTGACAGCAGTTGCGCCCGGCGCGGCCCCCCTTAATTTCCAAAGCGAAAAAGTATAGCGACAAACGGCAGTTTTTAGACTGTAAAATGTCAACATTTTCAAGCTCGCTCGCATTTAATCGCTATCAAATAGCGGCCATTCTCCTGATGTTGCTGCCAGTGATTGACAGCAGTTGCACCCGGTGTGCCCCCCTTAATTTCCAAAGCGAAAATATAGTACAAACGGCAGTTTTTGGACTGTAAAATGTCAAAATTTTCAATGCAAAAAAGATTTATACCCCCCCCCCCCGTTTGCTTCGCTCCCTCACATAACCGCTCCTCCTATTGGTCAAATACTGTCTACGCCGGTGATAGGCCCCATTATTTAGTAGGCCTTCACAGTGATGTCGCACAGGCGGAG
Organism: Diadema setosum; assembly: GCF_964275005.1. Lineage (NCBI taxonomy): Eukaryota > Metazoa > Echinodermata > Echinoidea > Diadematoida > Diadematidae > Diadema > Diadema setosum. The sequence continues at coordinate 7,258,824 of NC_092693.1, read as the reverse complement.
CAAGAGCTGAAATACCACGATTTAGTCTTTCAATAATATTGTGAATATTTCATTTTCTTATTTTTCTTTTCAGAAAAGAAAATAAAATTTTCACCAAAGGTGTGCACCTGATCGCTGAATTTCAGGTCTGAAAATTCAAAATTTTCCTCGTGTGGGAGAGGGATACCCCCCCCCCCTACACACCCTCCCCCCCCCCCCCCCCCCCCCCCGTTCGGTCGCTCCGCTCCCTCTCACAGATATTTAAAAAACAAAAAAAATGTCTTCATACTTTTAAGGTCTGATTTTCCGCCGAAAGTCATCTGACAAGCAAAAAAAAAAAAAAGCAACAAGAACAAAAAGTCTTCATATTTTTGCTGCCACTTTCCTCCCACTTTATATTTCATGCAAAAGAGTGGGACATCCGGTCCCTGTAAAGTGTGTGTGTGTGTGGGGGGGGGGGGGGGCACCAAGCTTCTTCCCCCCCCCCCCCCCCCCCGGTCCGGTTATGGGCTTGTAATCGTGGTGATGGTGACCATCCCCCCCACTCCTCAGTACGGATTTACGCCGTTGATCATTCCTACTCTCATACTTTTGCGTTGGAAAAAAAAAATCTGACATAAAATTTACATAACAGCAAAGCTAGCACTCTTCTATGACTTTGAGCTGCAACAGTTTTAGGATAAATCAATTGGTGCTATAGTTGAAGAGTGCATAGTTGTATTTCTTTCAAGTGGGATTTCTGAAAAATGTGATAGCGTGCAAGCACATGTGGCAGTAAAAACTAGGGGAATCAGACTTTTAAACATAATTCAAGCACATTGACACAGACATTTTGTGGTGCCAGTTTTGGGGGTCATATGGCTCAAATCTGCGGAAAGATAATACGAGTACACCACAGCACTTTGCGTCTGTGCTTCTTAGGGAAAGCTGATTTACATTTACAAGCCATATGGAAATTTTGACAGAGTACGCGAAAGACACCGATCAGGACAATGGCAGCTATGATGGAAAAATGATTACTATGTATCGTTTGTGCTACATGGGCAAGAGAAATACCCAGTTCTTAAAAAGAATCTTAGTAATGCCCAGAAAGCCATTTCTTACACTTATAAACAATATGGCCACCAAATAATACTTCTTTTTAATCTTCATGAATCGTTACCAACAATTCTTTTAAAGAACTGAAAATTGCAAGGCAAAAGAGATTTTATCCCATGCATTATGAGAAGGCCTGTACATTCAGTGTAGACAAACTGTTCATTGAGTGTTGAAGAAAGTTTAAAGAATATAAGGTACAAGGTCAATGAATGAATAAGTGAATAAAATATATGAAATAATTTGTTTGTAAATAAGGGTAATTGAGAGGGTAAACTACTGATTTGATTGAAGATTTTATAAGGTCTTAACTATGTGCATGAACTGGACGAATGAATCTACAACTTCTACAAGATATCACGAAAACAGATAACAGCATGATTAATACTTATCTTATCTCATTTGTATACTGGATCTCCATCCTTTTTTACTTATTTTGTTTTCATTATTTTTTCTAATACTATATACTTGACTTAAATACTGTTCAGGTGCTCCTTACTAACCATGAAGGGTTACAAGAAAATATCTTATTACATGTTTCTCACAAGCATGTTGTAGCCAAATATGCAAATTAGCAACTTCAGAAAGGAATGTCCTAAATGGTATATGTGCACATTTTCAGAACAGGCATTAGTGATAGTTTGATGAAAATCATCTATGCTTTTATAACAAATGCATTTGCATTTACTGTTTTGTGTAATGGGGACTTGGGCGATCGAGGGGTTAAGCTTGGGCACATGTGTAAAATTTTCACTTAGACTTTAGGGCCATGTCTCCTTTATCAATTCCATTGCATTTCATGGAAGTATGAGTATGAACAACTGTATAAAGGCATGTACAAATGCATTCATATCAGGATAAAGTCTCTATCAATTACATTAAACATTCACTGAAAATAAAAGGATCTTGATATACAGCCAGGAAAACATTTACTGGCATGTGCCTATGGTATTTTGTCATGATATACTACATATTTCCTATAATAAGATGGTTGGAGAAGATTTATTTCTGAAATTGCAATCTATGCTGATTCAGCCGCCATTTTGCATACACAATTATGATTTTATGATTTGGTATACTAATTTTGGGCAGAAGAGACTGTTTCCCCAAGTTATCTTTACAAGATTGAAATGTCATTATGACCTTAATGCAAGCCTTTTTCAAGAAATCCCACTTGGTAGAATAATGCATTATAATATATATACTTGGAGAACTGATGTCTCCATCCAGGATGATTATGTGACATAATGTGACCGTGCATCACAAAACCAACAAAACGTTGCCAGACATTGATTTTTAGTTAAGGGCAGATTCTTAAAGAGCGGACTCTAAGCTTTAAAATGATGTATCACACAATTCAAATGGACTCCCCTACCCTATCTAAATACTAGAACGAAAGCACACACTCTGGAAAAGTGTGAATTGAGAAAAGAGGGTCTATTCAAGCACTTAATCTTTACCAAGCCGCGCTAGCTGTGCAATGAATGTAAACCACTGGAGCTACCACAATGAAGGGATTATCAGATTAAGCTGAAATTGAGCATGCTCCTTTAACATATTCTATGCATGTTTAATGTCAACTTTCAAATCAGTAGACTTATCGTTTCAAAAGTTATTAGACTTAAAAGTAAATAGTGTGTAAATAATTTCAAGAAATGAAAAGGGGACATACCTGATCGTTCTACTCTTCCTCCAAAAAGGTTGAAGAAAAACTGCTGAAAACACAATTTCACATTCATGTTATGATCCCAAACTAAAGAATTATGTAGAAGGATAGCTCTTTCAGCAAATATGAAACACACAAGATTGACTCAGTTGACCCATTTCCCCTTTCAAGAGTCCTCACGTAAAATCAAGTGTATGACTTTTTTGTTTTTGTTTTGTGATGCACGGTCACATATGGAAGATGGTCCTCTATATTCACCTACTGAACTGTGCCTTACACACAGGGCATACAAAGTCACCCTTTGGAGGTCTGCAGATGTCAACAAATATGAGGTGACACAACCTCCCACACACCTCACAACAAACCCAGTCTGCTGGCAGAGGGGGCTTGCTGCACCCCACAGCATCACAGATTCGTCTTTGCTTGGGTGGTTTCACTGCTGCTGCCAGTAATGCCCTTAGTACATATCCCTCATATTTCTTGCATGTACCTGACCAAGGCTAGCTGGATTCAGACCTCTTGTGATCGCTAATGCGTTCTAAAGACAAAGACAAATAATAATAATAATAATAATAATAATAATAATAATAATAATAATAATAATAATAATAATAATAATAATAATGATTAATGAACATAACTAAGTATGTATGTATGTTTGTTTGTTTGTGTATATATATATATATATATATATATATATATATATACACACACATATACACATATATACGTACATTCATTAACATTTATGTGAGTAAAGAAATACGTAACCAATCACGTGTACTATTACATCTAATTAGGAAATACAATCATAAACATATTCCTAAAAAAGAGTCAGGAGACTGGCTCAACAAATGTGATAATATCAATAAGCAAACTTGGAACATCAACATGCTGAAACATGTAAAATTCAAATTCTAGTGTATGAAATCTATATGTGAACGTCTTATTATAGTCAACTAGTATTGATAAGATATCAACATGAAATCATCAAGCTCGTCTACCTGGTTTTAAAGGACCATTAACAAAGCTGTTGTAAGTAAAAGATGAAGTGGATCTGTAATTGACGTTGTCAAAGTAATAAATGTCATTACTGCAGACACATAACACTAAGATTTCATGTTCTAGACTGACCTTGTAAGAAAATAGCAACACAGCATTCAGAGGAAATATTCATTTCAACTCCCAAAAGACAGGTCAGTTCAACTGTCACACAGACAGAAAGACAGACGAAAGGACAGACAGAAGGACAACCTGAAAATATATAATGCCTCAGGTGACACTTTATGGCGTATCTGAGGCATAAGAACTTCCTGAGAAAATTATTGTCAGTCAGTACAACCATATGAGTAGGCCTACAGTTTCATGAAGATAAACCTTTAGCCATTTCTGAAATATGGTGAGAATTCAGTTCTACTCTTTTCTATGATTAACCCCATGATTTTAAATGCGTGTAGGCTATATTCTTTTTGTTAACTGTAGTACTAGCATACCTATCTATGCAATTCACATCAAACCTTTGATCTTGAGAGATTTAGCCCTAGACTAGTTGTTAGTCTCTGTAGCCGATACCATGGTCAGCCAACATAAAAGCCTGTTTGTTGTTGTTGTTGTTTTTGTTTTCTCTAAACTTGCAATTAAGTGTTATGGGATGGACAAATAAACAACCTGAAAGCATGCAGTACCTCTTCACTTTTACATGATGGGCACAAGAAAAGAATATATTAGTACATGTTCTTGTTCACAGAATATTTGAAATAAAGAAGAATGCTAGTCCTGTTTAATTACCAGCATTACAAAGGCACCACACGAACTTCCATCCTTCTGCAGTGCAGACGTCAGGGACTCATCATGGCTCCACTCACCTTGGAGCTCCCCTGTTTCTTGGGCCCTCTGTGCCATGGAGTGCCTTTACCAACATACAGAAACAGATAAAGGTAAAGGTAAAGGTTTACTGAAGAGCTACAGCCAAAATGCAAAAAAGGAGATAAGATTGAGGTGGTGGGGATGAGGGATTGACTCTCATTAGCTTCAAAATGAAGTCAACTTGTTGGCATTACTTAAGTAATTGGATCTATTAATAGATGACAACACTCTATTTGTAATTCATAAAGAAATATCAGCGTTGATCTAGACACACACATAGAACATCTTTCTTATGGACGAAAAAATGTATTTGATTTTTTTTTCCTGGCTTATGTTGAGGTTAACCAAATGCCCTATTGGAGATCACAAGTATAATATGTGACCCGCTACAACAAAAGGATCCGAAGGTCGGGGGAGGACAATCTTCTGAAAATGGCATGACATCATTCCCTTACTCTTCTACTCTAATGTCATATTTAGTACAACTCGTAAAAGTACTCAATTGCGGAGATGTCAGTGATTATATTAGCGCATGTCAAGTGGTTGAGGAAATCAGAGTTTCGAGAAAAACACCTTCAAAGTTTTCCTTCCGACGATAACATGATCAAGGGGTGGCGAGACAGTTTTCATTGCTTGACAATAGAAGGCACGCTCCCAGCATTAACAAACTCATGAACCTTAATTGAGAAAGTATCAAGTGACAATGCAATAAGAAATTTAAAACAAAGCCTTTTTTGATATATTTTCTAGTGCATTTCAGGATTCGGTGTCATATGCCACTCCTTCGCCATTCATTCCATTTTGTCCAAATTTGGTGACTTTTCCTCAAATCTTATTACAGACATTTTGATATATAATTTAGCTATCTTTGCTATTGCTGGTTGCAATGGCAACTATAAACTGACAACCGTGTCAGTCAGACTTTGCATCTTTTTTATGTTCCAGTTTCAATTAACAATATTACACTGTATGAAATTAGTGTTTCTTCGCTGAAACTTTCTGAAGAAGCCAAATGTGAAGTAATAATCTTTTTTAATGAAAATGTAATGCTGCCATGGTTATGCGTTATGATATCCTGACTACAAAACACTCTTGTGGTCTGTACTTCTACCTATGAAAGCAATTGAAATTCGGGTCAATTGTAAAAAAAAAAAAAAAAAAAACCTGAGGGAGTTAGGTCAATAAACATATTGTCCTTTGATTTGTAGAACTGTGAAAAAGAAATGTATGTACGTACATGACAATGTACTCACTATAACATATTCATTTAATGGTTCATTAAACACCACTGAAATGGAGGGAATAAAAGTGTGATATCAAAACATAACATATATGTCCATTGGCATTCTGTACATTATCTTTGAAGAGACAAGGGGGGTTTGTTCTTCTCCTATGATAGTAGTTGCACATGTCAAGTCTGGGGTCAATTGTTAAAAACCTGAGGGAATATAGGTCAATACACATAATAAATGTTCCTTTGATTTGCAGAACTGTGAGTGAAAAATTGAATGTACATGTTTATATACTCACTGTAATAAATTCATTGAATGGCGTACTAAACACCATTGAAATTAATATTCTAAGAATAAAAGATCGATATCAAAACATAACATATGTCTATTGGCATTCTGCACATTATCTTTGAAAAGCTGACCTGAACTTGTCCACGTATAGATGGTGTGATCAGATCCCGAAGGGAGTCAGGAACAGACATTTTCATTTCTGGAACATTTGCCACAAGAAGGATCTAGTGGCTCTGTCTAATGTTGATTGGCATAAATGCCCACTTGAACTTTGAAAGGGTCACCTACAGGTAAATAAACCAATACTCTCATTTTAAAGTGAATGACAACTTTTCGTCATTCCTTACAATGTCTAGTATTTCAAGGAGGTATATGTGGGTTTTTTTCATACATCATTTCAACGATTTGAGGATCGATGTATGTGGGCATTTTATATTTTATGATTTTTTTTTTTCAAAGCGTGGAATTGGTTCTTTTGACAGATTTCGATCTGCTCAAGCAGTTGATAAGCTTTATCTTCTCATACTTTTTTAATTGCCAACAATTCTTTGTTACTAGACTACACAAACCCACTCTTGCTACTTTAACTTGCTTCATTAGAAAAGTTGCATTCACTTGCTGTTCCTAAACTTTACATAAGTTTACGTTCAAAATTAAACTCTTGATGATTAGCTTCTAGTTAAGTGCCGTGTGAGTGCACTCAAAAGCTAGCAATCTTAAAGATTAGTTGATGATTAGAAACACATCATCAGTGAGTACACAGAATAATGTTAGTAATTTTTTATTATTACTATTAAGCACCTTTATCTAACAAATCATTGAACACAGCCAGAGGCTGAATTAAAATTGATTTTACAAAAATGAAGAAACAATATTTATATGCAATATAACATGAATATAAAAATGTGAAATTACTACAGGCTCATACAAAACAAGAAAAAAAAAACACGCATACATAGTAGGGAAATAATGAAAGCTTGAGTTGACCTTTTGATTGGCCATTGACCCTTGACCTTTGACCATAACATTTTCGCAACAATCACTGCCAATCAGTATTTGCATATTCACTAAGTTCCATGAATGATGTATAGGCCTACCTTGAACCATTTTCGAGATATGAGGAAATATAAAATTTTCACGTTTTCACTCAACGCTTTACATTTGATTTTTGACCTTATTGCCCAAAATATTCTTTCTCTTTCTCTCGCTCTAAAAAAAACCCCCACAATGTTATGAGTGCTGATACTCACTCATCTGAGTACAAACCCAAAGATTGTTACACAATATACACACCAGTGCCCAACATCACCTCACAACAATAATCAACGAACTTGTGAGTTTGCGTCTGGGTCAACCTCCAGCTGCGCTATTTTGCATGGGTATATTAAAGGTTATGTGACAAGATTCTGCAAGTCCTGTACAAAAATTGAGCAGGATTCACTCTTAAAGGACAAGTACACCTTCATATACATAAGGATTGAGAGAGTGCAGCAATACTAGTAGAACACATCAGTGAAAGTTTGGGGAAAATTGGACAATCCCTTCAAAAGTTACGAATATTTTAAGTATCTGCGCAGTCACTGCTGGAAGAGAAGACTACTACAGTGTATGATGTCACATGCGTACAACTACATAAGGAAAATAAAAAGAGAATTTCACAAAACTTTACTTTTTGAATAAAGTGCACATTTCTTCGACTTGCTACTGACGTATGTTAAGGGTAATATCATTCCCCCTGCCTTCTGAAAGAGAGAAGTCCAGTGTTCTTTTGTTATGCGAGAAAAATGGAAATATGTTGAATTTTCTTTATTC
>NC_092693.1:6687283-6899783 GCF_964275005.1 Diadema setosum | reverse complement strand
GAAGTTGAAAAGTGTATTTTGGATCACGCTGCCAAGTACAATATGACATCCATTCTTATAGGTAGGTCAAGCCCCGAATGTTACCCCTCCCTCTTGGTTGATCGTGCAAACACAGCCCAGTCCCACCCGTCCGATATCGTGTGTGTGTAAAGAAAAATGTCACTCTAGGTTAGAGTGGGTTTCAGGGAGGTGCTTGGTTTAATATTTTAAAGAAGGTACTTTGTAAAAAAAGTTGTATCTATAAATTAAAAGTATATTTTAATCTAGAATTCTACTTTGTACTTGTAGATAAATTTACTAGATTATAGAATCTACATCTAGCTCCAGGCGTCTACTACAGTACTAGTTGTAAATTTACCGTAGGTTCCTAGGTGAATTAATTTAATGTTGGTGATCTGTTTAGATTTAAATTTACCTTGTCTTGATCCATTCCAAAAATTCCGCTTGGGACTAGTAAGTAGGACAGGAACTTGAGGAAGTTTACCTCCACATTTCTCTAGACCCACATGTCAAGTTTCTAGCAGAGATTAACCGCACCAGCGACCCCGGCCACCATGTATGTGTGGGGTTACCTGGTTACAGCGCCCTGGGGTTAAGCAGAGATATGGTTTTTTAAAGAGGATGCTCAGGATATGATTTTGAAGACTGGAAGAAAGCATACAAATATTTGAATATTGAAAGTTGTGTACTTTATTAAATTTAGTGTGCTCATATATATCAAGCCTTGTTTTGCGGAATTGATAAAAAAAGATGGAAAGAAGAGTAGCAAAGTATCAGACCTCTTTGTGAGAGTGAAAAATAAATGTCAAACTCAAAGCAGTCATCAAGTGGTAATCTGCAAAATACATGCACTGAAGAACAAGAGACAGGAAGAGTGAGATGGGTGTATTATGCACATTTCAAGAAGTAGCCTACAGCCGGCCTGATAACTACCACCATTCAGAAATGAAAATGTGTTTGTGTGTGCATGTGTGTGTTCTTTCTTTATGTGTTGTTTCTGTAGTAAATGGAACAGGTATGAAGCAATCATAACTATGAACCAGTCATTGTTTTCTTGTACACCAAATATTGCTCCCGTGAGCTTGAAAGGAAAAAAGGAAATATCTGGTTGTTGAACCTGTGAAGTTGCTATGCCTTGTACAGACTTGTGGTAACCCCAGAGAATTTCCATGCCACCCTAGCTTTCCCTGACCAGTTTTCCATTAGCTCATCGATGCGTACATACTCCATCCTGCCCTTATGATTCCTGCTGCCCTTGCAGCTTTGCCAGCTACTGTATTTGGCCTCTCTCTGCCCCTTTTCAAGATGCTACTTGCCATTAGGCAAAATAGGAAAAAACAACAGCAGCAAAGAAACAATTATGTTTATCATCCTGCCTCTACATAAAAAGGAGGGAGGTTCCTTGTCTTTTTTTTTCTTGCAAGATGGTTGTCTGACACACTTTCCAAAACAGCCAGCAGAACTATTTTCTGAGATGGCCGCCAGCCTTTATTTTCGTATTTTTCAATGGATGCCACAAATGAAAAAGGTGATGCAGGAGGATGAAATATTATCTAGTGTAATCTTTTCCTTTGGAATAATTTTTTTTTTTTTTTTTTGGGGGGGGGGGGAAATGATCATACAGATGTAATTTTCTTTGTTTTTTCGTTTGTTTGTTTTTTTCAATCCCAAGAAGAAGATGAAAAAGGGAGACAGCCTCAAAAAGGAAGTGGACGGGGATGCTAAACATATTTATAAATAGATCATATAATACTTATACATACAAATATATATATATATATATAGATGATATAGATATTACTTCACCTTTGTGCAGGAGTTACAGTAAAACTTTTTGCTACAGTATGTTTAGACACATCAATTTTTATATTGTATTGTACAGAGTGATAAATCCTTTTATGATTGATAGCATACCATGTTGCTTCATATCCTTTTTTTATTTTTCTTTTCTCAGAATTTGTAAAGAGAAGAGGCGTGGATTGTTTCAAAGTACCCAGTCTGCATTCTACCAGACTTCTCCTGGCCACGGCCACTGTCATCATCAGCAGGAATGACGTTGAACAGTTTCACCGAGCCATCCTCATCCTGAAGTATGTCATCAAGATGATCAAGACCAAATTCGAGAAGGAATTTCAACCTCTGCGATGTGCCAAGATACTGGTGGAGCTGAAGAGAAGGGTAGGTCCGTGTGTACCACAGGTTCTGATCATGATTTAATTCAGTTGCAACTAAAATCATTTGGAAATGGCAGTGAATGGCAGTGGACATAGTAGCTCCAGAAAATTAGAAATCAGGCAGTGAAGTCACAAAATTGATGCTCATCATCTAACCAAATTTAGAGTTTGGGTTTTCATTTCAAGATCATTTGTTGGCTATGGCAGTATGAGGATACTCCTTCCACAACACCAGCATCTATAGTTGTGTCGGATTTTTAGAAAAGACTGGAAAGACTGTCCTGTGATCGTGACCCTTCACCAAGCAACCATGATTATGTTACAGAAAACTGGAGAAGAAAAAGACACAATGATTCATCTGAAGAAAAAAAAAAATCTTGATAAATTGCTCACACACAAGAACACCATGCTTTTTATTTTGAAACGTGACTAAACCTTGGTCCAAATTTAAAAGTCCAAGAATATTTAAATCTTGATTCTTTTTTTTTTTTTTTTTTTAAGTTGATGGGGTACTTTGTTTACACCTGTCTTGTTTGAATGTCTGTCTGCTCCTACACACTAGATTGAAATCTACATATGAACTACAAAACAATTACCAGCATTTCCAATCTGCATTTGCCTGGCAGCAGGATTTGCTTACATAGTAGGTTGCATAGAATAAAAGAAATGGGACAAAGTGCATAATGTGTATCCGTCAAAAACAATAAAGAAGTGTAGAGAGTCTTTGAAGATGTATACCCAAATCCAAACAGTATGTGTGGTAAATTCAGTGAAGGCTTCCAAATTATGAGAGATGCAGGGTTTCTTTTTACAGCTCAAAAATTGAATGAGAAATATATTCAAGGAATGATATGCCATGAAGATAATATAAAGGCTGAAAGATGATAACAGCATCAGATTTAAATATCAAAACCTGACTCATTGAATGTGTAATGCATTGTGAAAGCTGAGTTTTTAGCCAGTACTAGTGTCCTTTCAGTCCTGCAGGGCCAGACTTTCTCTTTTTTTTTTTTGACTTTGGATAACTGCCAAGTATTTGTATAATGATTTGCTGTACATGGCTGCTAAGCAACCATGGGACAGAACAGACAAACATGTTTAGCATACTTCGGGGCACTGCGCATGTTGAGCCATGCATATATATACTTTATGTGCAAAATATGATTTTGAACTTGTCCCTATAACCCAATGCAATGGATGCTGCATGTATTCTTTGCAGATTGTCATGAGGAAAATCAAGGACTGTGCGGACTCTGCTGAGGCCTATGCAGTTATCAATGAATACTTTCCAAGTATGGAGGTTAGTGTCACAAGATACCAATGTTGCTGTCATTCTTTGACATAACATGTTGAATGCTTTGAGAAATGTATATTAAACTTTGAAAGTTACCAGTTTTCCGAGTAAGCTGATTCATGCCATAAAGGAATATCCTGATGATTGGAAATGAGACATGTTGTGCATGCTCTCTTTCACTTTTTTTTTCCTCTCTCTTGATTCCTTTTCAGTACAATGTATAGTGTCATTCAAATTAGATTAGCATGAAGCATTTTCAAGTCCATATAATGTGCTAATACTTGAATGTTTTTGAATGACACATATGATACTACATGGTTTTGGACTCACATAATATCTCTGAAACCATAATAAGGTGTTTTTTTTTTTCTCTCCTCTGCAGCATTTATTTCTAGGATCCACCCAAGCCCCCTCTCCTTTGCTTCTTGAATTTCAATTTTTCTTTTTCTTCTTCTTTTCTTTGTTTTCTCCTACCCCCCCCCCCACCCTCTCTGTCTCTCTCCCTTCTCTCAACATAGTCTTATCTCTCTTATCTCTCTCTTATCTTACCTTTCCTTCACGGGATTATTCGTCCTTTCTCCATTGATTCCGCATTCCATAGTCCACATTGTTCACCGACTTCGTTCTTCTCTTGGTTTCATGAATCTTCACTTCTCTCTCCTATCTTTATGATTTTCCAACATTCAACTCCTCCCTCTTCCTCTTCCCTTCTATTTCACCTTTCTCCTTACGATGTCCGAACATCTTACTTGATTCTCACACTATTCTTCCTTACCACTCTCTCTGTTCCTTTCTCTACCGTCTCCACTAGTGCAACTTCAACTTCTAGCTCATTACTGTCCCCCACTATTCACTTTTTGCCCTCCCTACAACCCCATATGTCGCTTCCCTCTTCAATTTTTCTCTTTCTAGGCTCTTCTGCCAAACAACGATCCGGTTAAGGACTACATACACATGGTGTCACAGCAAAATATTTCTCCCTCATTTACTTCACCATGCAAACCTTCAAACAACACGTAATAAGGTTTGCCAATTGACATGATCATATGTACGTTGATGAATGGATTGCGATATTGCGAATGAGGCATACAATGTGCAAGGATGTCAAAGGTAATTTGCATACATTGAATTACAGGAACAAATGCCTCCAACATGAATCTGCTACTGGTTTATCTATTGATGCAGTTGATTCAACAGTAAAGTTGTTATCACAGGGAAGTAGTGCACAACCAGAGTTGCCCTCTGTTGGTGTTTTGGTATGTTCAGCTATTTTTATTTTCCTTTGTTGTTAATTTTCAGGGGTAAAATTTGTAACAGTGGCTCTCCTGTTATCTAAAGCCTTTTCCCAATGTATTTCTTCCCGCCAACCCCGTCTCTTTGTGTGATTGTTGTCAACGCGTTCTGCTGCACCCGACTGCTGTGGTCTGTCACTGGAGCAGCATGACGCACTGCCGCGCAGAAGAGCGTTAAGGGATCAGGCCAGACAAAAGCTTTTGATGGCCGTGGATGCCAGACTGAAAGATGATTTTAACGTGGTGGATGACGGAATGCAGGAGACCGTAGAGAGGCTTGGAAAATATGTTGTGGATGTCAACAAGCAGCTGCCCAGTACAAAGATTGATGAGGTAACACTGTATGCATAATCAACAGATTGACATTTGTTTAAAGGGGATGGCTAGTAACTGATCAGTGGGAATCAATGGGAATGCTGGGGGATGATTGTTCCAATCCTTGTGGGATTCATTTAAGAGGACATTATATATCTATTGTTGTGTGAAATTTATTTGCTTCAGAATGGTCTCATATTCAAGTAATGTGCAATTCAATGTTTCCAGGTTAGCATGCCTGTACAGTGTCGGGGTAATCGTTAACGGGCCGTTAACAATCGGCCCACATTTTCACACAACAATAGATATATAATATACTCTTAAATGAATCCCACAAGGATTAGAACAATCATCCCCCAGCATTCCCACTGATCAGTTACTAGCCATCCCCTTTAATATCGAAGTGAAAACATAGTTTCCTGTGCCTGCAGAACTGTTGAATTTTGCTCTAAAATGTGCACATATGCATTAGAAATAATATGTGAAATAATGCTGTAATAAGACAGTTGCAGTTGTGTAATGATGAAAAATGTGAAATACAACTATACTAGCCAAGAATGTTCACCAGAAGTATGACAATCCAGAGCATATGATACGTGATTGTAGTTGCTACATAATTATTACTTTTTATGACTGCTAATCGACAAATCGGGCCACATCAGTGATCACCGATCTACCAGAGTGAATTGTGTGGCCGGAGCTTGTCAGAACATACAATTGTTAGGGTACAATCAATTGTCATGTTATGTTTTACCTACCCACAATGCTGAATGGGGAGGGCTCTTCTGGAATAGAAGTCTTGCACTACAATTAAAGTTATTCAATGCTTTTGATCTCAAAATACTCCAAAACAACTCATCATCCTGGCAAATCATGTCAGCCAGGTACATTGTAAGTTTCTTTGTAGACTCTTTTGCTGTATTCAAAGCAAATTCCAGATGGTGGGAGAAGAATTTTGAGCCCTTCTGAGAACCCTGTTTTAGCTTTGATATGTTTAACTGATACGAATGGAGTGATGAACTCTCTGGACTTTGCAAATCCCCTACAAAAGAGGAGAAGCATCTTTAAAAAATGTTGTGAATGTACTAGATTTTCCCCAGTGTATGACATTGCATGCTCTAGAAAGAAGATGTAGACAGAACTCTTTGAAAAAAGGTAGAGGACATGAATTGAATTGGAGTAAGGCAATGGAGCTATATTTGCTGAATTTTCAAGGTCAGGCTCAAACCCATTTTGAAAAGACTGTGAATTGAACTCAGGTTATGGTCACATATATCACCTTGTTTGTATCAATATCGAGTTGACTATTCTTTTCTATTCTTTTGGAAAACATGGATGTTCAGAAGTCTGCACTAAACTATGTTAAGCGAATGTTATGAAATGGTCTTTTGCCGTGCAAGCAAATCTTTCAAGTTTTTTGATTATGTACAGCTTTCTGCCTGCAATGAAACGCTGGGATTAGACGACGATAGCCCACAAGACATCTCAGGAGGTACTCTGGATGGATTTTACGGGAAGTTGGTACTGTTTTGTTTGACTGGCAGACCCACAGAAGAACAACTTCTGTCACTGCTGCAAGAAGTGTGGAATGGAGTGCCGGAGAAACCAACAAACATCACAGACAGAACACAGGATCAGGGGGAGGAGGACGAGGAGGAAGAAAAAGATGCTGAGGAGGAGGAGCAAAGAAATCAGGTTGAGAGACTAAATGATGTTCTTGGTAGAGCGATTGATGCTCAGGTCAGTAATGGAGTTTTTCCAAAAGAAATGGGAGCAAAGGAATGTTTGGAACACAACATTGTCCTCGAAGGATGCAGTACAGAAGAAGATGCTGATGATACGTACATGGAGTGTTTAGATGAGCAGATCTCAGAGCCTGAAGAGGACAGGGACGGCAAAAGTGAGGCTGTCAGTGAAGAACTTCCCAAGTATGCTGCAAGTGACGGTGACTATGATTTAATTCCAGACAGAACACTGGAGGAAGGGGGAGAGGATGAGGAGGATGATAAGGAGAAGGGGGAGGAAAGAGATCAGGATACGGAGGTTGAGCGACCAAATAATGTTCTTGGTGGAAAGATCGATGCTCGGGCCAATAATGGAGTTTTTGCAGAGGAAATGAAAGGAGATAAAATAGAAAGACAGGAATCTTTCGAAGAGGACATCATCATCATAGAAGAAGATAGTGACGAAACATACATGGAGTGTGTAGATGAGCAGATCTCAGAGCCCGGAGATGATGGGGAGGGAGGAAGCGAGGGTTCCAGTGAAGAACTTCCTAATTATGCTCTATATGAGGGTGAGTTTTAATCTCATCCTTTTTGTGTGGATGGGTGTGTGTGTGTGTGTGTGCAGCCACTACTTTATGATCATCTTGTAAATTATACTAACATGTAGGCATACAAAGTCATGTCGATGTTAAAGAAGAATGTGCGCTGTACAATGTACATATTTGAATTTCTATGTATTTCTCTGTTGTATTGATATTCTTTCATGCACAGAGTGTAACAGCCATGTGTTGAATGATAGATTAACTTGTATCTTTTCTTATTAAAGTGATTTGTTAATTTGTTCCATGTAGAAACAATAAATGAAATATGAAGAATATGAAATATGGTGGATTCTGTGGATGTAGAAATACAATGTAGTAGAAGAAGACAATGGTGAAGTTTGAGGAAAATCAGACAATCTGGTCAAAAGTTTAAAAGTTTAAAGTCTTTATTTAATCTCTGCGTCATCATTGCTGGATAAGAAGACTAGAATGCTGGATGCCACAGTTGTGAACACTCAACAGTGTAAAGAAAAATACAAAGATGATTCAACTAGCTTTAATTCTGTATGAAAAGGAAAGATTCCCTCCATTTATGACTGAGATATGTGAAGGTAGTTTTTTTTTCTATCAAAATTGTTTTCATGCTTCCATTCGTGCACACAATGCAGGAAGCCATACAGGAGATACGTCAGGGGATGAAGAGTGGGTACCCATGGATTCTGACACAGACTCAAACTATAATTTCACGTCATCTGTGAGTTCACCATACCCTCAAATGTCACTTTCACTTATCCCTTTAATATTGCACACATTTGGACAATCAAACAAGTTTGCCGTCTCTTTCTCTCTCTCTGTCTCTGTCCCTCACCTGTATGTGATATCAGATTTTTTTTTTTTTTTTTTTTTTTTTTTTAATGAAGATGTTTCCCAGATCTTACATGAAGGACGATGGAAATGTCAAAGAAAGCCTGGATAATTCAAATTCATGAAATTCTTCTGTTGAGATTTTTTCATTGCAACTGATTGACAAATTGTCCTACATCGACATAGACAAGCACTGAATTAATCAGTGTTTCTTGACAGAAGAATTTCATGAATTTATATAATTACGCAGTACCCGCATCATGCAACAAGGATTAGAACCACCACTTTCTTTTGGGCAGAAGCTCGGTGGTCTAGTGGAGATGACACCTGTCCGGAGATCAGGAGGTTGTAGGTTCAAATCCTGCTCAAGTATGTTTGCCCATGATTTTTTTATCATGGCTACTACTGAGACACTGATCAATTCAGTGCTTATTTACATCGATATAGGGCAATTTTGTCAATCAGTTGCAAAGCCTGGATAAGTGCTCAAAATTATAACCATCTATTGGCATGGACCACCTTTTACATAGAAGTGCTATACCCTGTTACTGTTTTTATACCTTTTTTTTTTTTTTTTTTTTTTTTTTTTTACTTGACTGCAAAATATGTGGTCCCCACCCTCCCCCCTCCAGAGCAAGTATCAGATGCAAGTTATCTTATCCCATTTCCAAACAAAAATTGATCCTGATATGTATTTTCTATATGCTTTCACTCTGACTTTGTTATTTGAATTAATATAATCATCTAATTGTAGCTGTTGGAATGTCAAAATTGTGTCAGGCATTGTGCACTGCAGCTCTGTAATGGAATACATGCAGAACAAGTATGCTGCAATAGAAGAGATACAGAAGCACTAGTGGGATTCACACGTACACAAATTAATGGAATACAGATCTCAAGATTTGCATCGCGATTCAAAATCTCGAGAATTTTGCCTGTGTAGACACAAAAATCCCACCAATTATTGTGATGTAAATCCCAAGAAATCTTGTACTTATTTCTACATTATCCCAATAATTCGCCTTGTGTGACAGTGTGAATGCTTGACCAAATAATCTTAAGATTTTATATCTCATTATTCAAAGTGCATATCATAACAGTGTGTGCACAAAAGGACAGTGTGCTCATCACACAACTGTGATGCACAAGCACGAGAGCGAAGAGAAGCGCACACACTGAAATGCACTGTGTGTGCCAATTAGCAGGATATTTCTGTTCATGTGAATGCTTGCAAAAAATCTGGAGAAATGGATCGCGATGGTTATCCTGCCATTTTGTATGTGTGAATGCGGCTAATAACTTGTGACTGTATCCCTTTGCGGTTTTTCATCTTCTCTCGCAGTCCCGTGTGTCCCGCAGGCGGTCTGGTCGATTTCGGCGGGATTATGGCAAGGGAAGGAGTACACGTAGTTCAACCTCACCGACAAAATCAGTGCATAGTCCAAAAGCTATCCTCACGGGAGGGCATAAGTTTTCACCATGTTATGTGCGACTACAGAAGTTAGAGGTACACGCATAGAGAAAATTCGCATAGAGAAAATGCCTTTTATCAATTGCATGTATGGTCTGCAGAAAATGTTTGTAGTGTGTTTATTATTAAGGCACAATCTTCAGCTAGTCTCAGTGGAATTGTACAATGTAAGTTTGCTCTGAATAACCAGAGTCTGTTGTGCTTTCTTGGGAAAAGTAGGATTTTGATCCCCTGTTTGTTGAGATCGTTTTCAAAAAGGAGTTTATCAGACTGCAGCATTATGTTTTATATGGTGATGTAAGCTCCACTCATACAGCAACTACCCATGTGGAGTCATATAGTATTCACCATTGAGATATCCTGAATGATTGTGAATTTATGTCATGACACACAGTGTCCAAAGAAAAAGTACATGTTCTGTCATCAAAGCTTCAAAGTAATCTGTATTGTGCATATCCATCCATCTTACGATTGATTTTAGGTGCAGACCAGTTCAGTCAAACCTGCCTTAGCGGCCACTTCATCTCTAGCGGCCACCTGCTGTATACAGCCAATAAAAACAGTTCCCTCAGAGAGAAAAGCCATGTTAAGGACCCTGTCTATAGCGCCACCTGTCTATAAAGGCCACTTTTTTGGTCTCCCTTGGGTGGCCACTATAGACAGGTTTGACTGTATTTGCAGAAAGGTATTTCAAATGAATTCTCGAGAATTTGTTATTTTCTAGCACACTCTGTACCAGATTTGGCTGAAACGTATTCATAATTTTTCTTTTGCTTGTTTTTTCTTTTGGTTTTGTTTTTTTTTGCCATGTGTAGTTTTAATAGCACTCAAAATCAAGAGTAGGATATCACTGACAGTATTTTCATGTTTGTTTGTTGTTGTTTTTTTTCTCTCTCTTTTTCTCTTTCAACACAGCTGCATGGTCATGATACTGTCAACTTAGGGACTGGAGTCGATGGAGAAGTTTCATTCAATCAACCTCTGCCAAACAGTGGATTGTTCCGTTGACAGACATATATCAACAGCAATGATGTTGAGGAGTCCCGCCTTTATCTACAGTACAGCCAAATTTACTCAAATTTGGTGCTGTCACATGTATGGAGTTCTCTCTGTTGAATTGTAATCTGTTGTTGCATTGAAACCTTGTTTACAGTGAGGCCCGTTTGGACGCTCAGTTTTTCTTGTTATATCCAGTTCCTTGCTATAAGCGTACATGAAAAACAGACCATGGGCATGGAGGCATGTGCCTTATATATAGTCCAACTACTTGTGCAGTCTTTCTCTCGATATTGTGTCAGTATGTGTGTCATGTTATTGAGAATGAATGAGGAATCATTCATAAAATGAAACTGAAGAAAGAGAAAAATGGTTTGAGGTTAAAAGCTCTTTAGCTCATATGTATAAGACTTGCCAATGCAGAAAACTTTTGTAAATCCTAATTTATGCATTTATTTATTTATTTATTTATTTTTCTTTACCCAGGGTAGCCCCATGCATGTAGGGGTATAATCTCTCATTTGCCCATGCAATAGACGACATACTGGATATTTGCTTACTACATTACTTATAGTTGCTTCTTCTTGTAGAACCAGGGAATTTCGGGGATTGATGCACTTGCCTCATTTCTTGTACATGTGTGGGTCCTTGTGAACTCACAGTTTATTTTGTACCTATACATGTACATGTACACGTATCATGCACACCTGTTAGTACAAGTGCTGAGTGGCATAGAGTAGGGAGCTTTAGATTTTAGACGCGCGGACGTTCAAAGGAAAAAAACATGTTCTGAGCTTGCGCAGTAGCGCACGTAAAGTCAATCTATTTTTAGCTTGCGTCGCCTGAGTTTTTCACTACGCGTACTGGGCTATTTTCACGTCCGCACAGTTTGCGACGTAGAGAGCTTCTTCATGCACTGATCATATGGGGGCGCGATTTTATTTTTCATACGTTGCGTCCCAGCGTAATCTAAAGCTACTTTTCCACACGACACAGGGAGAGGAGAACGTCCAGAGCAAGCGTCGGGTCAAACGTCCGCGCGTCAAAATCTAAAGCTGCCTATTGTATGAATAAGGAAGACTGTATTACACTGAATATCGTAAATTAAATTTGTTTACATAATTTTTGCAGTGGTCACAGAGTCAGGAAATGAAACCTTGTATCGTATCAGATCGCTGTGCTTTTCTTTGTTCTGATGCTGAGAAAATGTCTTTGATAAAACCTTCATCTCATTGTAGCCCAGCTTGTTACAACAAGGCCATTCTGCTGTAAGTTTTCACACAAACAAAAATAGATCCGATAAATCCCCTCATTAGTGAGTGGTATCTTGATTTGAGTGAGCTTGTTATACAGAGTTTCCCTTAACTGTTTTGGCAGTTTCAAGAAGCATTACACAGGCTTCGTAGTCATTAGAGTTTGATAATCAAAAAGCTGTTGGGCAGGAATGAAATTTTACTTTTGTTTCAAAATGTCATCATTTCTGGATACGGAAATAACCCCAAATGATATAAAGAGACCGAATAATTTTTTTTTTTTAATTAAATATATTTGCTCTTAAATCAAAACAAACCAAAAACCTGCTTGATACAAAGTCTAAGACAAATTAATCTGCAAGAATTTTGGTATGGTTGTCAATCCTCCTCTTAACCTGTTGATGACTAGTCCCTAGTATACTAAGGCAGGTGTCTACGGGAAATGCGTGTTATAGAAAAATCAGTTCTTCCTCAACGGGTTAACTAGTGTGTTTTGTGCCAAAATCCCCTATCTGTAGTCTGAATTTACTAGCTTTCAGAAATCACTTTCTACTGGAAGTGTATAGAGGGAAATTGTGCCAAAAACTCCTTATTCTGATTTTATGACACCCAGACACAAGTTTGAATACATGGAGAATAGTAGGTTTTTGGAGTGTGTCTGCAGTGAACGCTATATTTCTTTTGTGTCAGTTGTGCCTTACGAAGAATATAACTTCATGGTCCATTTGACTTTATTGAAAAGAGTAAAATCAGAAAAATAATAAAAAAGGCAAACGGTATTACGAGAAGTAGAAGTAAAAGTCAGACATTGTGGTGGTAAAGAACACAAGTGATGAATGTTCCATTTTGCACATGTTCATGTTCCAAAGATAGGAGTTACAACATTAACAAATTGGATGAGTTGCTGATGTCCTCACCTTTCAAGTCTTCTATTCACCTGTGTGAAAATATTTCACAATATTTCTCTTTTTGATATGACATCGCACTATATCTGTTGCAGCATATTACTGTAGTTAGTTTTGACTCGGCTGTGATGGCATTCAAGGGGGTTGTGTTTTAGTGGGTGAATCCTCAACATAAAATATGGCTTCCATGATAGTTTCTTTTACAAAGCAGTTGGAGCATTGTAACATGATGATGATGACGATAATTTGGATGACATCAAACGCTAGGTGCCTGCTATGTTTGGCCAAAATATGCAGAACATGAAATTCCATGACTGTTATACTTCATGTCAATGTTGCCTAATTTCATCTGTAAGTTTTTATCAATTTTTGTGTGTGAGTTGACGAGTATGGAATGAATGAGTATGTGGTAATGACATTCTATTTCTAGTGGTTGATGAAAATGTAAAAATAAAATATTTTGGGCATTTACAATTATAATGTACAGCTCTGTTTGTCTTCCATGTGTGAAAATTATAAATATGTAATCCAGACTCAAAGATTCGTCATTGATCTCCATGATGTAGTTGTTGTAATTCAGTGGATATGATCACTGACTTTAGTAAGTCCGGATGTATCTAGTTTGATTCCCTGGGCTGCAGCGGTTGTGCCAATAAGCCAGTTCATTGTTTCACTCTGCACAGGGGCAGAAAAAGGTCATTTGTACCAACAGGCATGATGGTTTTTAAATTCAGTGAGATACATATAAGCATCTGTGATGCAATGATTGCTCAATTATCTGTGTAGATGATGCTTGCCAGCGCATCTACCTGACAGCAGGCCTGGTATTTTGACAAGATTAACAGAAAAAGTTTGTGACAGCATGCAATGCAAGACAAAGCAATGGGTGTTTCCCCCAAGTGGATGGACCATTCTGGTTACCTGGTCTACACAAGTTCAGTTTTTGCGTGAACATGAATTTCGTAAATTGTTAAGTGGGGTAAGCTTATGCATTATGTCAATTTTAAAATGAGTGAAGTGCCTAATCAACCTAGAAAATAAAAAGATTATTTGTACCAATGTGCATGTGAGCTAATTACGAACTGGCTTATAAGCATGACACTTCAGCCTCCTTGCCTAGTCACTCAGAAGGAAATTAAATTAAACTGTTGCTTGCTTACAAGCATCAATGACTCTTAATAGCAGTCACATACAGCAAGTCAATTCAATCAGTCACTCATAGATGGTTGGAGAATCGAGTCCACCAAAGTTTTGCATATGTGCATCCAATTGTATATTGATGTGTTATGTTTATGAGTGTATGTGTGTTTGTGTGTTAGTGTTTTGTCCTTTTCTTGAAGGTTAGCTTTCATGAAATAGTTCAAACCATTATTGTCTGTATTCTGCCAGAAAAAGTAGAGAAAAGGAATGCATGATGCAAGTCTGAGCCAGGATGCTTCTGAAAAATGAAATTGTGTGCAGATATTGACTTTGTGTCATTGTCAAGAAAACTCTTGTAAACCATATCTAATGTTAAAGGAAACCCAAACCCAAAGAGTAATGTGGATTGAGTGAAAGCAGCAACATTAGTAGAACACATCAATGAAAGTTTGAGGAAAATTGGACAATCGATGCAAAAGTTATGAAATTTTAAAGTTTTGTTGTTGGAACAGCTGGATGGGGAGACTACTAGAGGTTATGACGTATGTGTGTGCAACACTATAAAGAAAATATGAAGAAAATTCCACAAAAATTCACTTTTCTAGCATAATGAAAGAGCTAGCACTTGACTAATTGCTTTCAGAAAGCAGAGGGAATAATAGCTACCTTAGCATATAGGTCAGTATCAAGTTGATGGAATGTGTGATTTTCATGAAAAATGAATTTTTGTGGAATTCCCTTTATATTTTCTTTATATAGTTGTCCACACATGACACCATGACCTCTAGTACAAGTAGTCTCCCCATCCAGCTGTTCCAACACCAAAATTTTAAAATTCATAACTTTTACATCGAATGTCCAATTTACCTCAAACTTTCACTGATATGTTCTACTAATGTTGCTGCTGTCACTCAATCCACATTTCTCTTTGGGTTTGGGTTTCCTTTAATGATGTAATACAGTGTACCTGCGTTTAACTGTCAGAGCATGCAATGTACATGCATACTTCTCAGATTCTGCACACACATACATGCACTTTTCTTCATCTCCTTTCCCTTTGTTTGCTGTCTGCTGTTTTTCTGTATGTCTCTCTCCTTGTCTCCACAATATCCGTTCAGTGAAGGTTGATTGCATGTAATTAAGGCTTCACTGCACGAAAACAGCTCCTCCCCGCAACAACAACAAAGCACGGACTGATTTTGCACAAACAACTCATCAAAATAGACATGTGTTGGACACTATTACTGAGGGCACTGATGGATATGAGTCACAGCAAATGTACACAGTATACATGTACATACATTGTATATGATTCTTCACAGATTTCACATTAGCTTGGAGGGGGCGCTTTAGGCCAGTTCCCAATGGATTCAGTTCTGTTCAGGATGTACACCATACATTCAACTTTTCATCAGTGTTTCATTTATGTTTGGACTGATTTTCTATGAGAAAATGATTTTTCAGCTGGAATCCTGAAAGAAACTTCAGCTTTCCCTTTTACCTATCAAATCCTGGTGTGATTACTGTGAAAATTATGATCTAGTCCCTATTCACTTTGCACACCTGAAAATTTCATTGCAAACCAATTGGTGTCCTATGTCGGATAATGATTAGACTGACTCAGATCTACTCAGGGGAATTAACCCCAGATAAACATAGTACATGTGGAGTGAGTGAATGCAGCTATAATAGTAGAACATATCAGTGAAAGTTTGAGGAAAATCGGACAATCTGCTCAAAAGTTATGAATTTTTGACATTTTGGTGATGAGACCGCTGGATGAGAAGACTACTGCAATGTATGATGTCACATGCATACAACAGTATAAGGAAAATATAAAGATAATTTCACAAAATTTCAACTTTTGAAAAAAGTACACATTCCCTTGACTCGATACTGACATATGTTATGGGTAATATTATTCCCATTGCCTTTAGAAAGAGGCAAGTCAAGTGCTCTTTTATTATGTGAGTGAGTGAATGCAGCAATAATAGTAGAACATATCAGTGAAAGTTTGAGGAAAATCGGACAAAGTTTGAGGAAAATCGGACAATCTGCTCAAAAGTTATGAATTTTTGACATTTTGGTGATGAGACCGCTGGATCAGAAGACTACTACAGATCATGACATCACATATGTACTACGATATAAAGAAAATATAAAGGAAATTCGACAAAATATCATTTCATATGAAAAGTACACATTCTGTGGACTTGGTGGTGACATATTCCAAGGGTAATACAGCATATTATTCCCCCTGCATTCTGGAAGAGGTAAGTCTAGTGCTCTTTCATTATAATAGAAAAGTGAGAAAAAAAAGGTTGAATTTTCTTTATACAAGTACATTGTACATATTTTCTTTATCTGGTAGTGCAGATCATAATGAGATGTCATGATCCTTAGTACATGTAGTCTTCTGATCCAGCAGTCTCATCACCAAAACTCAAAAAATTAATAACTTTTGAATGAAATGTCACATTTTCCTCAAACTTTCATTGATATATTCTACTAATACTGCGCCATTCACCAACATGTATTTTTGGGTTTCATTCTCCTACAGTAAATCAGAGTTGTTTTCTTAAAGGAGACCTCCGCATTATTCTCAGACTTTTACATTTGAACAACTATAAGTTGGTTATACTGCGTACAGAGTTTCAAAATTAATAGTGATTGGGATGAGGAATAAGGGATTTAAAATTCTATATCAAATCACAATGAACAAGGGTGATGACGTGGCAGCTTCATCATAAGAATGTATGATGGGGGCTCAAGGAAGCAGAGCAAAAGGAGGAAGCATGCATAAATTCTGCACAGATGAACTTGAATTGTCTAGCAAGCGGTATTGTACTGGATTACACTGTACATTGCTACAATTCTGGAACATATGAGGCTCCTTTGTCATCATCCTTGTTCAGTGTAATTTGTTCGGGATTTTTCTGAGCACCGATTTCTCTGCTAAAGGACCACAATAAATTCCACAAATCTATACATGAAGCTGTTCATTTAAGTACAACATGATATGAAATTATGAAAATCGTCTGGACCTCCCTTTACTCACAAATTTGCCAGTATGACATAAGAGTATCATCTCTTAAAATATTCTGTCAATCTAACAATTTAGTGATAAATTTAGCAATTAAAAGTCTTTTGGTAATTTTGCACCTGAAATTAACAACCATACTGTATATGACCAATACAAAAGGTGGATTTTTTTTTTTTTTTTAAATTCTGCCTTATATAAAAGACTAGCCATGAAATGTAAAAATTACATAGGTAATAAAAGAATAGAGTATAAACCACAAACATTTTTTCTTGAACTTGATTGATTAAACTGGATGAAGTCTGGAAAACATGGACAAAATCATAAAAATATGTCTTTGATGTACAGTAAACTAATTTATTTTTATTAATTTCAGTATCAAAATAGAGGAATCCCTCGTGAATCACATGCAGGACATCATTTGAACTCACATGGCAAAATGATTTCATACAAGCATGTACATTACAGTACTTTCTTATTACCAGCTCAAGCTATCAACACATATTTCATGTACATGATTGCACAGACATTTGATGTAGCAGAGAGACGTATGTACTGTATCAGCAATCAACTCAATGAAAAGCAGATAAACAAAATATAGGTTAAAAAAAAAACCCCACTAATTTTCAGTTCTTTCTAGTCATTTCTTGGCACTGCTACTAAATGTAAAACTGAAACACTACTCCAAGTTAAATATGTGTTGCTTACTGATGCATGGCAGATATCCTGTGTATCAGAAACTCTAATCAATCTCTTACAAGTGACTATAGTTAAGCAGTTACAGGTCCTAGTCTAAATAATAAAAAAATATATTGGTACCATCTATCAACTGCTTGACAAGTTTTGAAGAAAGTAACGGCTCAACACAGAAGAAAACTGTAAGAAGGTATGTCTGGTCAAACTGAGTAAATGCACAGCTGATTGTGTAGATTTTGCCAACGGTGTTGCCACTGTAGTACATGTAATTGGTAAAGAAGCAAGTGGATGATTGTCATGGGAGATAAATTCAAGTCACCAGCTAAATTTCTTTAACTTACATCTTTCAATTCATGAAAAACACATGTCAGCAGAGCTCAATTAAAAGAAGCAATGCATACATACTTTTTACAGTAACGGCTGATACAGTATGTGAATCTGGCGATGCCATAATGGGTGTGAGTGACTAACTGAATCCTTCATTTACAAACAGTACGTGTTCTCCCTGCTCACAAATAGTAGGGAACTTTCGCTACACGATGGGAAGACCGATGGGACGCGGGGGCAATCAGCTGTGACTTTCCCCGCACTTGGACTCCCGTCCTCATTACTAAAGCAGTTTGCCTTTCTGTGTGGACACAGCCATAGCGACAAGATCGCTGTTTGGCTGGCTGCAGGAAGGCATTTCAATCATGCCCAACATTCTTTTGGCTGAGAACCGTTCTTGTATTCCCCGGGATGGGAAGTTTTTGGGATTTGAGCAAGCGCAGAAGCAAATTTTGGGCGTGGCATGCTCAATTAGTGCTGCATCATGCTTGTGAAAGTTCCCTAATAATCGCATGCCGAGACCATCACAAGGCACTATAATGACAAGCTCAAATTGGCTGTCTGCCTCACTCGTGATTGTCAGCGCCAACAGCACGAGTGCCTATGACTGGTCACTGATTATGCTGCAGTTTAGAACTGAGAGGCCTACTGTAATCATCAGAAGTCCACTCATGAGTAAACTTGTAACATCTGTTCTGATTATTGCTTTGCTTTTCATAAAATTAGGGTGCATTCCAACTATAAAACATGCTATTAAGTTGATGTTGTTGAGTCTTCAACAAGCACACATGCACAAACAAAATAAAAAAAAAAAATCTACATGGTGGGGCACATGGCTGACAAACTCTTCACTGCTTCTTACTATACCACATGAGCCCTGTTGCAGGCAAGAAACATAAACAAAACACTTCAATGTGGATCATTACTCCCAACAAAACCAAGAAAACTTGTCTACATGTATATGTAAAAAACAACAACAATATCATACAGCAAATCTTAAACTTGCTGTGATAAGACTTAAAGGAATGCGGTTAATACAACACACATAAAGCAATGGTTTATCAAGACTACATTATCTGATAAACAAACGCAAGTACAAGAAATTACTTTTTACCCTAAACAATGCATCAAATTAAGTACCAGTCAGTGTGAAATCCTCTGAAAGAACTAGAGAATACAAGAGAAAAATCTTATCCATAGTTTGCACTTGATGTGATTTGCAAATCCTCTCAACTTCAAGACATTTCTGAACAGAAAAGACTGGCCTGGAAAGTGTACTTATTTTTCAAGTCCAACTGTTTTTGTTGGCAAATTATGGTTAATGGTAACATAACCAATGTGTCATTTCCTGTGGGGTATGCGTTTTCTTCAATTTGTCCCCCTCTGTACAAATGCAATTTGTAAGATGACAACTGCTGATCTACATTTTAATGAACGTTGGAAAGAAAGGAACCAGTAGGAATCAAACCCATCATCTACTGTCTTCTGGGCATTGAAACTACCACCAGAGGGAGACAAACTGAAGAAAACTCGTACCCCATATCTTCACCCCTCTGTCTAATCTCTTGTTTTTATGTCATTTCTTATTTACACACTCCACTCTGCTGATTCAGACCACATGTGCAAATATTTACAAAGGCCATTAGTCCATTTATTAATGTCAGAATTAATATCCCAGCTCAGGGCCGTGTTTCATAAAGCTGTTCGTAAAGTTACGAACAACTTACGAGCGACTGGTGATCAGTTCTGATGTGCTATACTTATCAGAATTTCCATAATTCAGCACAAGAACTGATCACCAGTCGCTCGTAAGCTGTTCGTAATTTTACGAACAGCTTTATGAAACACCCCCCAGGCACTTTGTCTATGTAATCACACTTGATAATATATAAAGACCAATATATACATACAACATATCAGAGCAATAGACAACAGCATTGATCAAAGAGAATCATTAAAGAATTTTTTTTTATTCTTTGGCCACAATCTGGCAGTAACTACGTACCATAAGTGGAAAATCCTGATCATACTAAGCATAGAGTTTACATGGGAAAAAAACAAACAAACATTTGAATATAGACCGACTCAAGTGTCACTGGTTTAGCAAAGAACATATTGGCAAGGTTGTAAACTGTACATTGTATTCTTCCAAATTAGCCCATATTGGCTTTTGCTTTAAAAGAGTTACAACCACACATATTTTGATTAGTTGTCTATTGGCACATATGTTGTCTAAGTACTGCCTTTCTGTGTGGCAAAATACACAGACAATGTTTGTTTCCAGTCATAAATTTTCCTCGCCTTTACTACCCTCCACCTCCCACACTTATCAGCGAGATACGATGTCTGAACTGCTGGAGATGCTCAGAACGGCCTCCGAAGAACAAAATTGCTGATGAGTTGTGCTGTCGCTATGGGCTTGTCTGCACCAGCCATGTGACCGGCTCCCTACACCACAGAAATGAGAGGACAAAAATGAAAAGGTGTAGATGAATGTGGTACTGGCTGCAAAGCTTTTCAACTTCATGGCCAGGTACTCCCCCACCCCCCTTTACACACACATGCAAACACACACATACAAATCGACCATTACTATCTGCCATGTAGCTTCTATCTTCAGCATGCTTTCTTTCAAGTGGTACCAAGATATTAGCCCTTCAGCTTATTATTTGTGGTATATATAATTGATGTTTGTCAATACTCATGAAAAAAAAAATATCCCAACATGCAAGTAAGCAAAACTTAGAAATGGTTGCTAAACTTTGGCTTCAATGTGGTACTTTTATTCCCCTTTATACTATAAAGTCGAAATGAATGTATATATTACTGTAAAACCAGAAATTTTCGCGCGCTCAAAACTTTCACTAATTTCTTGAGTCATGAATGTAAAATGGGCATGAAAGATTTTGTCTACACAATACATTGAATGCCAATGGCAATTCACACAAGTTCCATGCTGTGATAAAGGCCATCAGCTCCTATTCACGTAGCTCAATGCCGCAAATGTCTCCGGTTCTACAGTAACTTTTATATCTCCTCCGTCACAAAAAAAAATAAAAAATGTCTCACCTTGACAGTGGCAAAGGCGACGTGATCGTACTCCTTGACGAAGCCAGCGATCTGCAGGGAGGAGTCTGAATAGAGCCAGGAGCGCCACTGCACCTCCTCTTCCAGACCCAGAGCATCAACAAACCACTCGTCACCCAGGCAGTTACACATGGCATCAAGGTCGCCGTTGTACACCAGCATGTAGTAACTCTGCCAAAAGCAATGCGTGTGGGGTCGGCCATCAATATTTGGTGCAGACAGATTGGATGTTTCGAGGGGGAG
Source organism: Diadema setosum (assembly GCF_964275005.1). NCBI lineage: Eukaryota > Metazoa > Echinodermata > Echinoidea > Diadematoida > Diadematidae > Diadema > Diadema setosum. The sequence continues at coordinate 6,878,417 of NC_092693.1, read as the reverse complement.
ATTTATACTTCAAATAGAATACTATTGTGGCTAATGTCAAGTGAAATTGACCCATTGTCTACGGGAACTGGGTAGGACCTGTTTTAACTCCATGGGAATTACAAAATCTCAGAGGCAATGGGTTAAGAAAACAAATCAGCATAATTTTATGAGGAAAAAATTGACAAGGTCATAGAGGCTGTTTAAAGAAGTACTGTTTCTGCTGCTTTCTGAGAAAATATATGAGAAATATCTGTCAAATAATGTGAAAATATCACAAAATACAGAAAAAGGAAGCAATGGAAAGAATTAAGATTATCAAGCAGGAAACATCATTATCAGTTTGAAATAACAATAAGTGTTTAGTCTCCCTTTGATTGTAGCATAAGAAGACTCAACAACAGTCAACTGGCTATAATATCAAATACCAATCTGATTTAGCTTGGTATGAGCAAGTTCTAACTTAATATTATAAATGCATATAATCATAATCGTGCACTCTTTATGCAAATGATGACAGTTAAGGGTCACATAACTTCTTCAGCTTATATACGGGGCAATGAAACACCTCCAGCCTAACGTATCGCTGTTGGGGCAACAAAACCTTGTATCTAAAAAATGGCAAATGCTCAGCAGAGCGAAAATAAATGGCAGCTAAAGCACTATAACAAATGGATAGCCTTTCCTTCGACATACCATGGAGGCTTCATTTTGGGTTTAGGCAGCTGGGATTTGGACAGGACATCACATCACTGATCATTTGACAATTACTATAAAAAAAAGGTGATTTTCACAAAAATTTGAGGTACAAAGTTTGTCATCCCACCAACAATATACTTTGCATGCATACAAACACACTAAATATGAACTGGGGAAGGAGGGATACAGTGTACCAGGTAGTTTTACATATTTGCTGCTGTTACGTCTTCAGAAGTCACTTTGATACAATGAAATATGGCACGATACAATACGATAATACCAAAGTGAACATAATAACAGATATCAAACTTACATAGGACTCTTGCAACGCTATATAGGTGGCGGTCATGTCAGGATACATCTGAGTGTATTTCTTATTCACATCAGAGCTGGGTATAAGAAAGAACGGAAATATGTTATGAATAGCATAAGATGGAATATTGTGATGGCAACAAATTTGGTGGCTATCAGATATATGATGGAATATCAGCAGTTACAAAGAAATTGGTTGTGATCAATCTGCATCAAGGTTTTCTTGCTATGTCTATCCATCTATCACCTATACTTATATACATCTCTGTACATGTATATGTCTAGGCATATACACACTAAAAAAATTTATCCTCCGGTTAAATATCACTTTATGTAAGAATTCTTTCACCCGCAATTTATGATGTCATCCACCAATCTTAACTTGGTGTCATACATTTACTACAACCACTGCAAAAAGTATTAGCACTTTTACTTCATTACTATGTAGTATACATACTCCTTGCGATAGCTACATAACAAATGAAAACATTTATTTATTTATTTATTCAAGATTTCATGCGTGTTCACAAAATAGGAATGCATACAAAATGTATGCAAGTACATCTCATATAGCCAAGACAGAATATATACAATAAGTATACATTGATAAGGAGTAGTTACAGGATAGTATACAACTCCACTAAGAGAGCTACATTATTCAAGGTAACAAACACGCAAAGGAATTGCAACATAAGCTTAAAGCTTGAAAATCGTTGCAACCCCCGTGAACACAATCTATATGCTTGCAAATAGTTTAAATGATACTTGATAGGAGTTGGGGGGGGGGTATTTACAAAGAGAGCATGGGAACATGAGGGGGAAAGAAGAAATACATGTGTGGTGCCTATTTGTCCTGTCGGACATTGACAAGAGAGAGCAAGAAAAAGTTTAAAGTGTCAAGTCATTATAAGCATATTATACTGATTAAATTGATTAAATTTCTCATAAATCCCATTCAAATGTCGATTTCAGGGGAAATATATGATCACAACAAGTTTGGTAGTTAATAGTATCCAGGAGTTCAGCGTGAAGCTGATAATAGAATATGTTTGATCGATCTTTTGAAAGTAACTATTTTTTGTAAATTGCGAACATGCTGAGGTAGCGCATTCCAGACATCAGGACCGCTATGTCTGACTGATTTATAGGCTAGTGCAGTACCAGGGTTCACTAAATGTATATCTGATGCTTGTCTCGTGGGATACGAGTGAACTGCACTGTCATGACAAAAAGAAATGAAAAGCAGTGTTGCACATACAATCAAGCTACACTCTGTCCTATTGAAACATGATTTCGATAAAGTTGTGTGCTTTCTCAGTTCAACAGTGATGGCAGACAAAAGTAAGAAGACAATGGTCAGTCTAGTGGTCAAAACTGATGCCAAGTCTGTTTTAAAATATGATAAAAGTGCATATTATCAGTACAATACAAATATGAAGGTTAGCCCTCGCGTTATGATAGTCAACCACTAGTTCAAGTTCAAGTTCAAGTTGATTTATCTCATTTCCAACAAACAAATAATTAGAAATACAATGAAACGCTCGTATATAAAGATGTCAGGAAATCAGTGCCACAATGCGATGAACAGAATAACATTGCAAAAGAGATACAGGTAAATTATCAACAGAGATACAAATAATTGTTACATCACTAGAGGGCAGCACAGACACAAATAAGCAAAATTTCTCTATTGCAGTGACCAACATGACTTACTTGCAGACTTGCCAGGCTGGCCTGCTAGGGTCAATATGCAGGGCCTCTCTGACGTAGGGATTATTGAGGTAGGTAGTGACTAGACTGGTGTTCACACAGGTCAGGTCCAGCTTCAGTTTGGATGCAGAATGCTTATGCAGAAACTGCAACAAAAATACAAAATCCATAGCAAATGTTGATCAAAATTAGACAACGATGCAGCATGACTGATTCATGTTGATGTGTTGAATTGTATTAAGTCTTCATGAATGAGTTTCAAAATTTGTAGTCTTGGGCAACAAAATCACACTGTCACACATGCAAAAATAAATGGACACTTTCCCTAATGGCCATTTGGGCAAGTAGAAGGAACATCTTTTGTAATGTTCTGCAGTCTCTGTTTTTTCCCCCACAGTATAAACTATAATCATTTGTCTATTAAAAATTTTGTGATAACCAAAGCCTATCGCAAATATCAATCAAGCATGTTTGTACAAAATTATTTTCTTGAACTAAAAAAAATCTATTGGTTACCAGTATGTATTGAATATTTCTTTTTCTAATCCCACTGTGACACTTCCTCCAAACTGACAGTGTGATGATCACCGCTGCATAACTTGACTCAGTTACAATCTTTGAAGATTTCTCTCCCATGCTCGAAGGAAACAACACAACATAAAGCCTACACAGAGCTTTGAGTTCCAGAAAGTTGTTTTCATTGTTCTGATGAGTCATGTAGACTTTTCTGTGTGCCTATTGAGATCAAAAGAGAATTATGAAATAGCACAATAACAAAACAATTAGAATGCACATCTAAAAATTAAAATCTGGAAAAAAAAGATGTGTAACTTGTGATAGGGTCAGACCTGCTTCTTGTACAGCATGTATTGGCTGTGCCCAAAGAGATCTGTTGGTGAGGTGCTGTAATGGTAGAAGCCATCCTTGTGAAGGGCTCCCTCTGGAGGCTGGGCACCACCAGCACAATCTGCAAGGATGTTGTACGGGTTGATGCCGATGGAGTCTATGTTAGTCAGAGCCTTGTTAACCTGAAACGGGAGGAGAATGTCAAGGAAAACAGATTGAATCAAAAACTGAAACACAGCTTCATCCAATCTTTAGGTTGGTCTGAATTAGAGAATATTAAGTTTGATGTTCAAAGGTCACATCTTCAAATACTATCTGTAATAATTTACAGTTAAAACTGATATGAAATACCCTTTGTTACACATTCTCTGGGTTTATTCAGTGTTCAAGGATAAGCCAAGGAAACAAAAACAGAAATATACTTGTCCTTATAATCTCTACAAACTCTTTTTATCATGTTCTCGTGAACCTTTCAACCTTTACTGTCAACTTTTTGCATTGCTCATCTGTCCTCGTCCCTTTTCACTTATTTTCTCTCAAAAACTACCTGTACTACATAAAATCATAAAAACATTAAAAAAGATTGGCAACATGGGACATATGGGCAGCATTTATCAGGCTCTTTGATAAGGAATCCATTTTCTTTCCCATGCAATTGACTTTGGCAGCAAAGGCAGATGGATGAAAGCAGAGAGCAGTAACCCAGAGGCAGGTTTGACTGTATACTTCACTCTCACACATTTCAGTATACTATGTATACTCACAGCATCCTCACACTGCTTGCTTGTTGGGTTGTAGAAGTCGCAGCTATTCCCTGAGCAGCAAGTAGTCTGCAAAGTGCTCCATAAGCTGTGGGTGTAACATACAAAATGTATGACATCATGGTCAGTTCACAGATGTACAGAATGAAGAAACACATGAAAGATTGAATTGATCTGTTTTTGCATGACTGCTAAAGAAGTATTGCATGTTTCTCGGCAAGTAACCAGACAACTGACAGCTTTAAGTTCCCTTTTAAATAAAGACTATGGCTATGGGGATGAAATGCCTTGTCTAGGGGCACAACCACTGCAGCCAAGGGACTCGAACCAGGAACATTGTTCCTGACAATCTGTTATCCTATCTTCTTAGCTACAACAGCTTCTGCTAGGTAAATACCTGGTAAAAACAACCAAAATAGAAACAACCCCCCCCTCAAAAAAAAAAAAAAAAGACTTCACTTCTGCTTTGTCAATATCAACATTATTTCCTGTTTTGAATCTTAATACAATGGATTATAAAACTTCCTACTGTCAAGGATTAATTACTGGTACTTTCCAATGTGTAGAAAGTGTTGATATTGATGACAACTGAAGTACACTATAAAAAAGAAGATTCTCTTCATAAAGTCTTTAAAGAATTTTTGAATACAATTTCACCTCTGAGTAGAGATTCTCTTGAACCACAGTTGTTGTTATTGTTCTAGCTGAAATGTCAATTTTCTCAAATTAACTTTTCTTCTTGTTTTGCACTTTGGGACCAGGAAATTCAATTTATGAATCAAACACTTAGACTGGCATCAGCATTTCATTAACTGACTCACATTTGACAACTTGGGCCTACATAGATCCGTGGATTCCAATGGCAGCCAATGCAAAGAGAATAATAACTCGACTGAGTAATAAAAGCAATGAAGAAGCAAGATTATGAATGACTGCGATAAAAGATTCAAGACATTTCCACAGGTGAATGATAATGCAGCTACTGAGAACCATTTTATGTGATTTTAACTCAGAAAAATGTGCTTCTCTTTCTAAACACGTCAAGGCATTACCTTGAAGGTTCTTGGAGAAGATAGACTTTTTTTCTAATGATTTCTGCTGATCATGTATTTGAAAAGGACTTGATACAGCCATCCATTTTACAGCCAATACTGGAACATTTCTCCTAGTAAATTTACAGAAAATGCCAGGGTAAAAGCATAATTTCACACTCACTCTTCACCAATAATGCCTCTGTAGTATGCAAAATACATCAGGGAGTTTGCCAGTTGACTGTCACTTGTTCTTGCATTTCCAACTGCAATGCCCTGTGTAGGAGACATTGATAAAGAGATTTGTTACAGAAAATTAAAATGATTAATTATGAATTCCTTAGTTACATTTAAGCAACCAGTATGCTGTAATTGATTATGCTCTTGTTTCCTTTAAAATGGTCTCTTTTAAAATAATTTGATAAATTTATCATTCATTGCATGGAAGATGCTATAAGCTACGTTGCTACATTTTGCAGCATTGGGTTTCACAATTATGTGTGTCAAAATTCCCTGTATTGTACATTGGACTATGGCATGGGGTTTCCTTTTGCCAAAATAAAAGATATTGAGCAGAGGAACAGTTGTAGATTTTTGTGCTAGTAATACTATTGTCATCCCTACTACTTTTATCATCATTGAATTGATTATCATTCACAATGACACCATTGTTGCTATCGCTGTCACTGCTAAAATCTTTGCATTAAAAGTAATATCCTAAAGGAAACATGGAAAAAGAGAGCAAAACAGGAATCTTCATCTCAAAGGTAATGCACTTGGTACAATACATTGTACTCTGTATACAGGGAATAATAAAGACAACACTGACAACCCTTGACACAAAAAGCCATGTGCCATGACACACCTTGAGAGATGTAATCGTAGAACCCTGTTGGATCTGACGTGCCAACAAGGGGGCGTAGACTCCACCGTACCCCTCCCCGATGAGATAGAGAGGTCTAACAGCGAACGCAGGGTAGAACTTGAAGAACTGCTCCAAGGCCGCAAGATGATCCTGTGTAACCTGTGCATCAGAAATATAAAATTCTCTCAATGTTGACAGCACTCCTAATGAGGCCGGAGGGGCTCGGGCCTCCCCCCCCCCCCCCCACTTTTTTTGCACCCGTACATAGGAATACATAGGGTGTCACCACTTTAGACCCCTCCTCCCCCACTTTGAATGAAACCTCCGAGAGCAGTAAGGCGCCTGTTTTTGCGCTGAAGACTCTTTTCTTTTTTTTGCTTGTCAGCTGAAGAATTGGCACCAGAAGTTGTGCTGAAAGCCATTTTTGGGGGTGTTTTTTTCCTTGTTAGCTCATGAAACCTGGAAGTAAGCCCCTCCACTTTTGAAAACATAGCACCGGCCATGCCTACTGGTCCGACAGACAAGTCGGACCAGTAGAAAATATGGGTTAGTGTGCAGCCCTGGAAAGATTTTCTGTTCTACTCAATACATTTTCTCACTTTACATTTGTAATTTTCTATTTTGTAATTTGTAATTTTATATGACACTATTATGTAATATTCATCATAGTCAGTTAATGTTATTTTTTGTCTTCTTTAAAATCTATTCATTGTTAATCTCACAAACCCCTTACCTTGTCATCATCTGTTTCAATCTGTCCATCGCTGGAGTATGAGAATCCTACCCCAGCTGGTGATTCTATGTACAGCACATTGGCAAACTGCAGAGTAGAACAAGACATCAGATCTCTGTGGTTACAGCTGTCATTAAATGCACAGCAATGTGGGAAAAGTGGCAGGGCCATCTAAAACAAAGACTAGTCATGGATAGACAGTGTCAGCATTACCTTGCGCAAAAATTTGATACTCAAGTGAGTATCAAACTGCTTTGGTTTGAGATCAGATACAAGATACAGCAAAACTTATCAGAAATAAGGGGAAGTGTAGCTCAAATATCACTACTAACTGCCAGAGTAGGAAGTGATTTTGCGTATATTTTCATAAACGGCAATCCAAGAACAATACAAAAGTAAGCATTCATAAAAATTCAGAGAATGTACATGAAATGAAGTTTAGCGTTGAGGAAATACACTATACCACACATCTCTTGAGCATCTCATACTTTGGCAAATGTCACAAGACAAGTTTTGAACATATATGGTGAATGCAATTCTCATTGTAGTTCTTCATTATTTCAACATCATTAAACCCAAGTACTTTTATAGTTTTTGAAGGTGCACTCTAGCAAGAGTCTTAAACCCAAGTACTTTTATAGTTTTTGAAGGTGCACTCTAGCAAGAGTCAGCAGGTTAAGTGTCACTCCATACCATGTTCCAGCTGTGGGGGTTGTAGTCGAGGTTTACACCATCTGCCGCGATGGTGAAGGGTCCATTTTCAGCCAGCATGGCATACATGGAGCTGCATCCTGGCCCTCCGCTCAGCCATACTATCATGGGATCCTTGGTGGGCGAGGTCTGTGATTCCACAAACCTGGAAACGAACATGCACCCAGATAGATCCCAACTATAAAACCTCAGCAACACAGATCATGCACAGAAACTTAATCACAGAAATAACAGACATGAGACAAAAACATCAATAGGCATAGAAATGCATACAGTTAACTGGCCAATAGAAACTCTGGAGACACCTCATATCAGAAAGTTCAGTCAGTCTTGACCCGTTGAGGATGAGTCCCGAGTGTACTCGGGCAGGTGTCTATGGGAAATGTGTGTTGTAGCAAACTCAAACTGTCCTCAATGGGGATGAGTCTCGAGTGTACTCGGGCAGGTGTCTATGGGAAATGTGTGTTCTAGCAAACTCAAACTGTCCTCAATGGGTTAATGTTTATGCATACAATCTCTTCTTAAAACATCAGCAGAATGTGTTTACAGCATTGTGACTACATTCTTCTGCTGCTCGGAGTCAATTAATCTCGATGTCTCACATGGCTGGCCACGCTCTAGCACAAAGGAGGACTCTGTCATTCCTCACAAATAGGTCTTCTGGGAAGCATGGCATGGCTCTTCCAGGACTGGGCACCTCAGTTAGTGGGGCATTATGGTTTGAGTAAATGTTTCACCATCATTCTTAATACATCGCTTCACATACATGTAGCATACGGTGCATCACGACTTTCATTGCATATATACAGCCAGGGCTGTCTCCTCTTTCAGGTTCTAACTTTGCTTGTAAACACTATCCACCAACCCTACACTCCCCCCCCCCCCCCCCCACCCTCCCCCTTTCGTCTTTTTTTTTTTCACAACAGTACAGGAACATCATTACACATCAAAATAATTATTGCTTTAGTTGATGTGACTCTGAAAACTAAAAAGATTTGTCAGGTTATGCAATATCAAATCATTATTGTACCTAGCACAAAAAAAAATAAGTCTTAAAGCAAAGCCCAAAAAAAGTCATCAAATACTTAATGGCCACAGGTAGAAATGATCATAAATTGTTGTTAATACCCATGGTATGCTCTGACATTGTTTAAAGATATAACAGATCAAAATGAAAAAAAAAAATGGCTAAATTTAACACAACAGACAACTAGTACAATTTTGGGCATGATTTGCTTGGATCATATTCATAAATCTTCATACCAATAGTGAAGCACATTGTTTCCAGTTCCGTTGAGGTACCCAGAGTACTGGTTAAAACTTGGCTGTTTGAGGAGACCAGGCAGGTACGTGATCAGGTCTGTCTTCGCATCCCCAGACACCAAGGACAGCATGGCCGCCATGAAACACAGTGCCAGGCAGAACGAAAATCTCCCCAAATTTTTGTCCATTTTGTTCTCCTTACCTCAGTACCTGTGCATCCTGTGAATCAAATTGGAAAACAAATTTATGACTGTCACAACCTTGCTAAATGCACATGCATGCATCATTATTATTAAATACACGATTAGAAAGAATATGGTAATAGAAAATTTGGATTAATTTTTCTATGAATGATGTATGAATAAAATAAGTCAAAGACAAAGTCTATTTCATGGAGTTCAGAGATGTTAAAAACCACATGCACTGATGGAAAAAATGAACAGCAAGAATAGCTATGGAGCAATGGCCCAAACCATCCATGATGCAGGCTTCTGCCTAAAATTTAGAAGAATTTGCATTTTGCATGTAACAAAGAAGATCTTCTCCTGAGGAATGGGCTATTTCAGTTTCATCTGGGTTCAAGGTTCAAACGAACTCAGCGAGTCATAGTCATACAGCCAAAGGATCAAAGAGCTAGACATAGAAATTAGAACTCCACAAATTCCATTCCTAGTGGCGGAGCCAGAAGGGGGCGCACAGGGAGCGCGCCCCCTCTTTATTTTTTGTTAAAACAAAAGAAAAAAAATTGGGGTGTAATTCTGTAACAAAGCGCCTCCTGGAGCTCCCCTTTACGGAATTCCAGGATCCGCCCCTGATTCTCTGGTCACCCCATCACACATAGACACTAGGGAGTTTTCACAAGCACGACGCGGCCGGGATTTTAGCGTGTCGTGTGCAAAATTTGCTTCTGCACATGCTCAAATCTGAGAAACGTCCCGTCCTGGGGAAATCGAGTACGGTATTCAGCCAAAATGGCATTTGGTCCCGATGCTGGGCAGCGAGTGAGCCAGCCAGCCAGCCAGCCCAATCAGCGATCTTGTCCCCACGCCCCTGTCCTGTACAGGAAAGCGAAACTGCTTAGATACTGGGACGGGAGTCCGAGTACGGGGACTGTCACAACTGATTGCTTCCGCGTATTCTCGGTCTTCCCGTCGTGTAGCGAAAACTCCCTACTACTGACACTACTACTACTACTCTACTAGTGGTCGGTGGTATGTATCCATGATTTGTGTCTACTCTACAACAGTCATTCATAGATTAATAAATATGTAGAATCTATTCATATTTGAAATACCAACCACCCAACAAAGTGTCTGGCACTGGGGCTTGGGATTTGACATTCACAAGTCGTGTGGTTGCTGAGATATGTAATTACTTAATTTCAATATGTAAATATGGATATGGCATGGGTCTAGATTAAACAAGTTAACGTGACATAATGACGGCTGACCAGAAATGACATCTCACAGCGACAGGACCGTGCGAATTTCTACAATACATAATTGAATGATGACCAATGTCAATGACAATGGAATGCCTAATGACAATGTCAGACAGTCGCAGTGTAGTAACTAAATGGAGAATGAAATCAGTAAAATCATACAATACCACATCAGATGTAACGTTAGCCCGTTAGAGCATGCGGAGATTTACTTCACAAAACTCGAAGCCAACTCGAAATCACAGAAAATGTTAGCTGTTAAAAGGCAGTGTCGACTGTCCGCAAAACTGCCGAGTGCTTGCTGGAATGATCGTAGCAGCTCGTTGCGTGAAAACACAATGCTTCCTGAAAATCATGTGACTCACTGGAGTGCGACCGGGCAAAGTCAGGTGAGAGGTTTTCACCAAAAGTGCGCTCGCTGCGTGCGTTTCTCTTATACTTTTTTTTTTCTTGTTCACCCGTGGCCGTAGCAACACGCACAGATGTTATTTTGTCGCTGTACATGTACTAGATAGTCTTGTTGAGGATGTGCTTGCTTAGGTGATGGAGAGACAATGTAGAAAGTTTCGTATACTAATAGTGCCTCCAAGGAGGTTTGAGAAATGGAGTTCCAACTGGATGTAAACATTCAAATAGCTGTCAGTTTTCTTTTGACGTACAAAAGAATTCCACAGGTGCATTTAATTGTGACTTTGATGATAGGGGTTCGATGCCGCCGTCTTTCCGAGCACAGAGATGATTCATTTGGAACGCTATAACATAATTTAGGCTATATTTTGTTGTTTTTTGTATTAAAGGAAATTAAATTTCAGCTAATGATGAAATGAAAAACAAAGTAACTCCTGTCCAGGATTATGTCAAAAAGTGTATAATCTGAGCCGTAAGTTGTGAAAATATTTTAACTGCACCCATTACTGGAAAGTCGATTTTATCATCTTTCCGATCACTTCCGACAAATGAAACTGGTATAATCTTCAAGTGCAGTTCTTTATTCATTTATATGCTATAGATTAGTATAAAAACATTTTAAGTCGCGCGGGTATTCTTATTTCATCAATTTTTGTGGATTTTTTATTCGCACGTACATCCTGTCACCTGCCTGTGTCTGTACCTTTATGTACCGCTTATGCTTCATAAGAAGGGGCAGCGAAAAGTAATTACTATCATAAAGACAAAGAGTAACGAGTCATGATGAAATGCCACATGAACCAATTGTCTTCCTATCTGTGAGGCAGCTTCAATTTAGCACATACTTCAAAAGTTCTTAGTAGCGGCATCAAACATGGGATCTTAGGGAATAACACTGTTGTTACTCCATCTCTTGAACCTCCTTGGTACCTCCATAGGTTGGACGAGGCATACACAAGTGGTGGATCTAGGCGGGGCGCACCAGGCCGGGCGCCCCTGTAGAACCCACTAATGTCAAAATCGACCACTAATGTCAACACGTTGACGACAAATGTCATAACAACCACTATAATGACTGTCATAACACGTCGAGGACAAATGTCATAATGACCACTCATGTCATAACACGTCAACCACAAATGTCAAAATCGGATTAACCACAAATGTAATAACACGTCGACGACAAACTGTCAAAATTTCCATGTTTACTGCAAATGTCATAACACGTCGACGACAAATGTCAAAATCGGATCAACCACAAACGTCATAACACGTCGACCACAGATGTTAAAATTAATGTCATAACGCGTCACAAGGAAGGATCCATGAATTCCGTAAAGCGGAGGCGCCTTTACAAAATCAAAGGCTGGCGCAACCCCCTTCCTTTGTTTTCATTTTATTTCTTTTGTTTTAACAAAAATAGAGTCGGGGAGGGGGCGCCGCGCCCCCTCTAGATCCGCGACCGCGTCAACCATAAGTTAATGTCAAAACCCACTGCTTGCATTACAGGGGCGGATCCAGGAATTCTGTAAAGGGAGGCGCCTTTACAAAATATTTAAGGCTGCCACACCCCCCCCCCATTTTTTCTTTTTATTTCTTTTGTTTTGACCAAAAAAAAAAAAGAAAAAAAAAAGAAAAAAAAAAAAGAAGGGGGCACCAGAGAGTGATGCGCCCCATCTCGATCCATGATTGCGTCAACCACAAAATTTAATGTCAAAACTCATTGCTTGCATTACAGGGGCAGATCCAGGAATTCCGAAAAGGGGAGGCGCCTTTACAAAATTAAAGCTTCTGCACTCCCCATTTTTTTCATTTTATTTCTGTTGTTTAAAAAAAAAAAAATAAGAGAGGGGCACCAGAGGGGGATGCGTCCCCTCTCGATCCGTGATTAGGCCAACGTCAACCACAAATGCGAAAATTCAGGAATTCCGTATAGGGCCGGTGCCTTTACAAAATTAAAGGCTGACACTCCCCCCCCCCGCTTTTTTTCTTTTTTATTTCTGTTGTTTAAAAAAAAAAAAGAAGAAGAAGAAGGGGGGGCACCAGAGAGGGATGCGCCCCCTCTCTATCCATGATTGCGTCAACCACAGATGTCAAAACTCATTGCTTGCCCGACAGGGGCAGATCCAGGAATTCCATAAAGGGGAGGCGCCTTTTCAAAATTACAAGTTGGCGCAACCCCCCATTTTTCTTTTTATTTCTGTTGTTTTTACACAAACAAAAAATAGAAAGGGGCACCAGAGGGATATGCGCCTCCCTCTCGATCCGTGATTGCGTCAACCACATGTCAAAACTCATTACATGCCTTTTAGGGGCGGATTCAGGAATTCCGTAAAGGGGAGGCGCCTTTACAAAATTAAAGGCTGCCGCACCCCCTCGATTTTTTTCTATCATCAAGTCTGAACTGAAGACTTTTCATTTCCAGCAAATTTGTGAATGGTGTGTAACATATTGTGGGAGCCGGGTGCCTTTGAATGTTTCTACAGATAAATGGCGCTATGAATGTTGTTTTATCATCATCATCATCATCAGTTATTATTATTATTATTATTATTACTATTATTATTATTATTTATTCGGCAATTCAATATAATACAAGCAGACATAAAATACAAACAGAAAATCGTATATTACATGACTTTTACGTTCCATGCTCCAAGCCTCTCCTCAATAGAGTTTTTACCAAATTTAATAAAAGGTTCTTCTTTGCTGCATTGCAGAGGAAATGTTGAAATCATGTGTGTAACTGTTTGGATAGGTGCTACGGAACAAATCAGTCCAGTTTCTCCAAAACTTCTTTTTATCCATATACCCCAGGACTGAAAAAGGAACATTAGTAGCGCATTAAAAAGTTGGCATTTAACACACGTGAACATTTGTACATTTATTTATTATTATGATTATTTTTTTTAATCTATTTATTTATTTTTTTGCTAGGCTTGCCACCTTCATAAACATATGAGTTGAGTTATGGTAAATTACTAGAACATCAACTGTGAAAGTTTTGGGAGAATCGGATAATCCGTTCATAAGTTATGAATTTTACAGTATCTGCGCAGTCACCGCTGGATGACTCCAGACTACTAGAACAGTTTGTCAAAGAGAATTTTCAAACATTTTAATTTTTGAAAAAAAAAGTGCACATTTCCTCGATATGTCACTAACTACATGTTAAAGGTAATATTATTCACCCTTTTATTACGCGATTAGAACCCGGCCGGGATGAATACCCACTTTCTAGGGACCGTTTTAAGAAAGTTGTCAGCCCTGACAAGTTGTCAGTCTCTGACAATCACCATGGTAACAGTCAGTGACAAGAGCATCTCAACCAATCTCAACCAAGGATTTTACTGAAATTGTCAGAGACTGACAACTTGTCAGCGCTAACTAAACTGATGAAACACACCCCTGTATTCTTTGTACCCAAGACCCGAAATTATATTCATTACTGGGTGGTATTCTCTACCCGGTAATTCTAGACTGTGTGCGATCTCGCGCATGCGTAGTTGCTAAATATTTCAAAGGCATAACAACGGAGACGCTAAAATTCTGAATGACTATTTCGACAACTTGTTCATCAACTGCGGTTTCCTGGGTAATGTCACATCTTGTTTATGTCTAGCTATAATGTTCTTTGTGATTTATTGTTATTTGTGTTATTTGTACGACGCATTTTCTTGTTTTTTTTCGAGTAGACAATATTTTGAATTGTGCGAAATAAGAGAGGACCGACCATCGCCCGGTCCCACATATGATATTTCGTGTGGTTTACTATCAGCTGCAAACGTGTTATTAATCCGTTGTCGTTGACATGACCAAAAAAGATCTGGATCTGGATCTGTTTACTCTGAAAAGCTCAGGTTGAACATCACTCAGAATGTGACTGTGAATGGAGTGCCGCTTAGTCCAAATGCAAATACTTTTGTAGAGCTGTTTGAAAGCATTTGTGCTCATGACATAATTATTGATGTAGAATCTAAGTTCTAACTCGGCGGGCAATTTGTTGAATTGTTCCATTGGCACTCTCCGGGAAGCGAACGGGAAAGGCAGTGTATACATCCACACGCGTGTGTCTTTACCATCCAGCCACACGAGTGTGGTTGTAGCCATGGCCCGAATCGCTGAATACAGCCACACTCGTGTGTAATGTACATATCCACACACACGAAGAAGCTTTATATTGTGTAGGTCCTATCGGGGAACACGCTGTGTGTGGCCACATCAACAGTGCTTACGCGATGTACCACCGCAAAGCGATGAAATATTAATAACCTACCTCCTAACATCTCAACAAATTTATTTTTTTCATTTTAAACTCTATTCTCATTTTCTTTATTTGATATTAAAGATGAATTTCAAATCAATAGCAAAATTACAAAATTACAATTGATTTGGGACTTTGAGTTTGATTTACGATTGATCATCCATCGTGTCGCTGGCCTATATTGAGACTGCGCTGGGTACAGATGCGCTGAGCGATCGCTAGCACCCGAAGTCATGATGAAGCCACAGGGCCCCAATTTAGCGGCAGTTGTAACTTTGCTATTAATTCCAAACCCATCATATCCAGCAAATACGATGAGAATGGAGCGAGAAAAAAAAAATATTTATAAGAAAATAATGTTAGAAGGTATGAAAATGAGTTTACTTTCATCGCTTTGCGAGCAAGCTGGTTGTGTGGTGTCCATGTGCTTGACATGCACGGCGATCAGCTTGTCCGTGTGTGTGGATATATACATTACACATGAGTGTGGCTGTATCCAGCGCTTCGGGCCATGGCTACAAGTATCTCACACTTATGTGGCTGGATGGTAAAGACACACACGTGTAGTTGTATACTTTGGGAAAATATGAGAATAATTTAGATGAGGTTGAGAGTTCGATCATGGAATCACCAGTTGTTTAGGTTTACAGCTCCTAGTTCTTGTCCGGTTATTTGCAAAAGAGTTCTGTAAACTCAAAAAAGTAAGTTGTGATCACTTGTAAAGTGTGAGTTTGTTTTGTGTGACGGCTTGAAAGTAAACATCAATTCGCTTTCCAATTGTCAATTTGAGTCATATTCATGTGAGTAATTGAAAATAATCCTGTGACTTTGGTGCAATTTGGTTCAGTAGAATTTGAGATATATACATGGATACGAAAGTACATTAGAATCTAGCTTCAAAGAGTGAGCTTCTACTGCAAAGGATTTTAAGAAATGAAAAGGGGTCTCTACCCAAGACATATCTAATCAAACCACTCTACTGAAGCGAGTATCTAGCAAACTACAAAAACACAATTTCTTATTCATTTTATGATCCACACTTATGTTTATAATAATATGTGGAAATCTAGAACTTTCAGAAGAATGGCTCTGCCAGAAAATTTTAAGAAAAAAAAAAGGTTGACAAGACTGACCTATTTCACATACATCATTTTTGTACAATGTATTTTGAGTCCTCATGTAGAATCAATGTTCCAGTTTTTTACAATGACCGCATCATTTTTCATTAATCAGGATCAGCAATGGCTGCGTGGAGATGATGGATGCGGACAGTGTAGATGAGTATCCTGTGAGAGACCCAGGTGGTGCCGGAGGAGGTCACAGAAATGGTTTGGATGATGGAGGTAGGTTACCAGCCAGATGCAAGAGTGTGAATGCTGTTTGGGGATATGTAGGTGAAACTCGCTGCAATGTGCATCAACCTTTAAGGACCTGCAGATTTTTTCATGTCCTGACCAATGTTTCTAATCTGATATCTAAACAACCATGCAACTTTGTCACTTTCACAGGGAGGAGGAATGATGCATTCCATGTAAGATTTACAGGATAAAAGGATATATCAACGACCAGAGATTTTACATTGTACATTAGAATCAAGTTGGGGATAGGGAAGTCTCCTGGTAATTGGAATTTGATGGCGTCATACACTTGTTATATGCCCTGCATCAGCCACTTATTGAGCCAGATCTCTTTCAAATTTGCTTTGTAGGCATATCATGGTGGGATCTGGAAACCTAGTGTTTTTGTTGACCGTACCCTCAGTGTAGTAGGCGGCAAAGGGGTGAATAATCAGGCATCATTAATACCTACATTATTCATGATGTGGACGCATAGCATTCCCAGAGCCCTTGGTGCTGAAATATGTTTACTAAATGTATAACAAAAAGAAAATGATTTGTCATTATGTGCATGCAGTTAGTGAACAGAAAAGGGCACAGCAAAGGAGGATGGTGGCCAAGATTAGCCGAGAGGAACTGGAGGACCGATATTTGAGGCTCCATGACGAAAACCTCATCCTCAAAAGGCATGCAAGGAAGCAAGAAGAGAAGATCAAGAAGTGAGATAATTGATTTCAAATGCCTCTACCTCAGTGTGGCTAGGAAGACATTTTTTTTTTTTTTTAATGTTAGATCATGTCATCTTATTTCTCACTGTGAACGTACAAGGAGTTTTTTTTTTTCTTTCTGTTGTCGTGATAATCAGAGAGTAACTTTAGGTAATTCCTTCAGCGGAATTCAACGTTAGAGGTGGCTAGGTGACTCGGGGCCACAAGAAATTGATGTCGGGCCACCAAATTTCCAAAAAGGCTATCTTTTGGTGGCTTGATGAGGCACTTAAGATTCAAAATGTATTATTATATTTCTGTCTGTTTTGGGCCAACAAATTAAAAATTTTAGTGGCCCAAATGGGTCACCAGAGAAAACAAAAAAAGTCATTGTCAAGTGCTGCCTTAATTATGGCACAGCAAATAACTGTTATGATTTTAAAGTGTAGTATTTGTTGGAGTGTTATTGTTCAACTACCCTTATGTTATTGTGTACACATGCATGTATCAGTACTTCGTATTAGTACTTCGAAACTATTTTTCAAAGTAATTGCTACCAGCCAGCAAGATGCTTGATACTGATAAACCTGTAGTCCTTGTAAAAAAAAAAAATAGATAGAAAAAAAAAATAAAAAAAAATAAAAAAATCATGGTTCATGTGGATTTTTACATACTTGTTATCAGAATGGCCACCAAACTGCTGCGGTTGGTGCACGACAACAAGAAGAAGGATGCCGATGCTGGTGGTGCGGGCGGGGCAGGGGTGAGGAGGAAAGGAGGGCGGGATCTCGAGATGGAGGAGATGCTGGAGGAAAAGCAGCAGCTCATCAGAGAGCTGGAGAAACAGAATGACGCCCTCAAGAACAAGGTGAGCCAAGCTTCCTGGCTTGAGTACATCACTGTCTTGCATTTCATAAGAAAGAGGAATTCCATTTGATATTATAATGCACAAACTGAAGTAGTGAAATATTAAATGTTTCAGTGAAGTCACTAAAAGATTAGAGGGAAACAGAATATGAAAATGTTTTGTAGTTTCTCTGAGTAGTTGGTCACAGCCACATAAATGCAAATATGATGAAGTTCATACATACATGGTTTAGAATATTTGCTGCTGCATGTACAGAACATTTTCCTCATCAACAGCATGGAATTGAATTTTGCATTAGAATGCTAATTTTCTCTGTAAGATGCCCACAGGAAAAAGACATCATCATATGATTCAGAATGGCTGACTCATCTCATTTTCCCAGAGACCCTCCTGATCTGGAAAATGTGCATTGTGAATAATTCATGATTATCTTGGTTTTCTTTTAATATTAAGATATTGTGTGATTTGAAGCAAGTTTGGTTCCCCATCTCTTTTGTTTGTTTGTTATTCAACATTTATAATGTTGATTCCTCTCATATGATTTGTAAAACCAAAGTTCTTACCTTTTCTGAATGCAGTACTTATAGAATATCATTTTGGTAATTCCAAGATTCCAAGGTTATGTCAATATTGAACTTTGAAAAACTAGGATTACAGGTTCAGGGGAGGGGGATGGATGTGTCTCTTCCAGCATTTTGAAAGGTTTAGTATCAGACTCCACATCCATCTAAATGTAGGCCTTTGAACTACACTCATGATGTATTCTCTTTAAATCCAGTGATCTCTTTGATTGCCAACTACTTATCTGAATGGACCCTGTGTATTTGAGTCATCATATTGGTTTCCTGTTTTATCTCTGTTCTCTAATTAGTTGTCTATTTGAATGCTGTCACTGGAATAGGTTTTGTGGGCTTCTACTGCCCAGTGCATTCACTTATTTTCTGTCTAATGTGTTCCTCATTCACAGCTCATGGTTGCTAAGCAGCAGCTTGCCACCCAAAACCAGAGGAGAACCCCGTATAACCATGTTCAGTCCAGAATCAACACAGTGAGTTATGGGCAGGGTAAATTACGGTATCAGTTTCGATGCAGCAGTGATTCTTTGCCTACGTGCAATCTATTGCAGTTGTGTCTGTCAAAAATGTAAAGTGGGGTATGCATGTGTGTCTGCATGTGAAGCAAATCCTTCTGTTGCCTTTCTGTATTATTTAGAATGACAGTACAGACACAAGTTTGTAAATGAGCAAATAATTCTTTCATCTCATGCCATGTCCATCACAGTAATTATTAATGTACAGTGCCTAATATTTTCTTTCCCTCTTTCCTTTCTTGCCTCAAAAGGGAATTCCCAAACCTCCTCAAGACAGCTTGAGGAAAGGGTTAAGAGTTCAAGGAGAAAGAACAAGGTAAGTATATAGATGCACATATCTTTTATGGATAAAACCATATGCCAAAGTAACAAAATTACATGTGCATCAATAGGTGGACCAAGATGAACTGAGAGCCAAGCACAAAACATAATACCTTGTGTTCACCTGTGTGATATGAACTCAAATATGTAGCACTATGATCAATCCTCAACATTTCTTCGACTGAAAGTTATTTACTCAAGGGTAAAATGCAATGTATTAGGGTGTATGACGAATTTGGATTGAGTGTACATAATGCATAGCTTCATCTTAGGAGTGTATTTGGACTTTTTTCTCCTTTTTTTTTTTTTTTCTTCATTTTGTTGCCTGTCTGTTCATTCCAGTTTGAGTTTTGGTATATGTTTCTTCCTAGTGTTAGAGATTCCTTTCTATGAGCTGGTGTGCAAACATTCAAGCAATTTGTCATGCAGGGCATAAACAGTAAAAGAAAGTCACCATTGGTAACAAGTTAGATTTCAAATAACCAAAAGTGAAACATTTGAGAGAGTGTAAAGGACACACAAAGCATAATACAAACACGATGGATGATTACCGTCAATGGCTTTGAATTGTATAGATTACAACACCTTGACCATAACACATATTAAAGGTACAGCTGTGTTGGGTTCATGCTAGTTTCATATCATCTCGGGGAGTTGTTAGATTTTTGATCTGCCCGTTCTTTTGCTTCATCAGATCTGCCACGCCACGGTCGATGCGGAATGACGTACTGCCGAGATACGGTCACAGCCTGCTGGAGGAGGCCAGGGCGGAGAACCAGAGATTGTGAGTTTCTTGTCACTTGTTTGTCTTGCACTTTGGGTTTCCACAATGAAAAGTCCAAAGAATCACAATCTTGAATATCAAAGCCCCAGTGTAAATATGAAAAATAATCAGAAAAGACATTGCAATACAAATTTTGCTTGTCTTATGAATGATATGCTTATATTTCTTGCTTTCCTTTCAAAGTGATAGTTTGTTCTATTTGCTGTGTCCTGATTCAGTCTTGTTGTGTGATTTGTAGCTGCTTATTCAAATAGAACATTGATGCTTTCTAGAATATACAAATTCATCTTTTTGATGAATAGATAGCTAACTGCCTTAAAAAAAAAGATCTATACTGGAAGTCAAATTTTATAGAATGTTGATGTCAATGAGTATGACTGGTCAGCCTTATGTCTTTGTGAAAGATGTCAATATTATTTGGAGATACATGCTGTGAATAATTCACATTAAATTCTATGTATTTTGTGCATCTACAATAAACATCAGTATGTGTGCGCTGAAAGTGGCAGCTTGTCTGAGATGCTGCCCATGAGATGGAGTGATCATGAGCCCTCTATGGGTGAGAATTTGATTCCAAGGATCAGGTTCATAGCATGTAGTGCATTTTGTTTCCACATTGGTAAATACTCTCTGCAAACTTCTCAGTTTGTAAACTGGTGGTGAATGGCCTTTTTTTTAATCCTCCCTTTTTCTTCATAGGAATGAAATCCTGGGAGACATGCAAGAACAGATATCGTATTTGGAGCAGGAAAAAGAAATGCTTCAGGAACAGGTGAGAAAAGATGCAAAGATCTAAATCAACATATGTTTTGTGATTGCCTATAAAAGAAAAAAAGAGAGAATGGTTCTGACGATTGCAGGAAACTGTATGTGCAGTTATCATTTGACACACATCAAATCTTTACCTTCCCTTTTAGTTCTACATTATGTTAAGAATTTAAAGCTGTGTTCGTTGTTTAAAGTCATTTTCAGTTGAATTCCCACGTAGTTACTGCCAAGCATATATTGTAGTCTTGAACTGAACCCTAGGCATACTTGTAAGAGGTATGTGTCTCATTCTTGAAAGTAGAGACTGTTATCTACTTTGATACCAGTAACCAGTGATCATGCTCTGTATTCACACATGAGTACTAGGATCGAGCAGTGATAATACAGGTATATTTAAGAATGAAAGATATACATGTAGAGATGCTATGAAAGCAGTTTTTATGGCAATCTGATGGACCGTTTTTCATGGCTGCTCCTGTAGTAACTGCAGTTGTTGTGCTATTACACCAAAAGCAAACCTCTTAATGAAATGGTCTCCTGTAGTATGGAATGAAGCTCCTTTGAGCATATATACAGTGGAATTTGTGGTGATGAGTGTGCATCAGGGGGTTTCAGCAAATTTTGCATGCACAGAGACTTTAATTGTGTCAGTGTATGTTTATACCTCGGGTGTTTTTGTGAATGTGGTTTAACTCCATGCACTATGACAATGATACACCTGCTTGCTATGAACAGCCAAAAACTTCTGTGGTCATTGAATTGATCTTGCAAGCTGCACATAACATGATCCCAAAACTAATGACTGAGCCATTTTACTTGTGCGTATTATGTGCAGTTAGTGGGATATTTTTCCTCTGTTCAAAATGACAGAGAAGGGGAAAACTCATGGTCTATAGTATGATTGCATCCATTTTTGCAGTGACAATGAGTGTATACATTTAATTGCTTATACGTAGATATACACCTATAGAAATGCATGGTGAAACTTAAGTAAGGTGATAATTACGAGACTGAAACTTAAAATATTGTTTATTCTTAAGATGATTGTTGGTATGGGATAGTGATCTATATATCATTCTATGTCATTGTGCCTGTCATTGATTACTTTCGTATGTTGAAGTGTGGAGTATATGTGTACTGTTTGAACGGTCAAGCTTGATGCAATAGCTAAAATTAAATTGCTAAATCTTTGATAGTGTTTAATTTCTTTTGCCTTCTGTATGTCATACCTATACAGTGAGACATTAGTCTGTAGGACCACTTGCAGAGCTTCAAAGCAATGCACATTTTTGTATGTATTTGCTTCACCCAATATAAGGAAATATGATTTTGAAAAGAAGAACTTTGTTATTCTGAAATTTGATTTAGCTACTCCAGTACTACTGTAAACGCAAAAATTTATGAGATGTCAAAATTTTCGCATATTTTGCACAACCAGAAACTAGTGCGAAAATTAAAGCATGTGAGTGTTTTTGCTTGCCATATGTTCCAGTATTGATGTCTTGATTTTGTGGGATTAAAAACAAGCAAAATTCGTCTTACCTGTCCAAGCGCGAAAAATTACTCTTGAGAAAATATCCACTTTTACAGTACTACAATCTGTAATTTTCATTGAATAATTCAAAAAGAGGATTGCCTTTCACTCCTGCACAAATAATAATAATACCAATCATGCTCTTTCACTTGCAGATCAGAATCAAGGAGCTCGACCACGAGGAAGTGCTTTTGAGGTTGAAAGAGCAAATGTCAGCAGGTCAAAGGTCAGAATACTAGATCAATCATGCAAGCAATTCTTTTTTTCTTTTTTTTTTTTTTTGGATAGTGTGCATATTTTGTTGTTGCCTCATGTGTTATGACGTGAGATGTTTTTCAACGACTGTGCACAGCAAGGCTCTCATTTTTGGTTATTTTGTATGCCTCCCTGGAATAAGAAATGGAGCTCACCAAGCACAAATGATTGCTGACGTATAGTATAGTCACACATTTTACATTTGATATATTGTGTTAAAGTCAAGTTTTGCAATTCTTTATGATACTGGACCGAGGTTCTTCTTGTAGTATGTGCTGTAAAATGAAAAAAATGATATGAAAAATCAAACAAAATTTGCTTGATTCTTGTGCTGATCATGAAATTTTCAGGAAATGCAAAGACTTTTTCTCATGTCTGCAGTCAGCAAAGAGAAAAGGACAATAATTACTCTTCCAGGTAGTTTCCCCTTCAAAACAGAAATCATTCATGGTAATGAGGCAGTTATTATACTACAATACATGAATGCAATAATCTATCATATGTATTAGCACTTAGCATAATTCATATGGGGTTGTTTAGGTCTGAGCTTTTCTTTTGGCTTTGTGTGACTTTGCAGTGCCTTTGGTGTATCAGCTGCAAAAAATTTCAAAATAGGCAAATAGAGTATCTTTGTGTAGTAAATACTTAGTGTAGACTTTCATGGAATTATGATTGTTTCTGCTCTCTGCGCCTCAGTTTAGTACTTAGTGTCATGTTACTTCCCCCTATTTCTACCTTTGACATCTTTTTGCTCTGAGATGTTAATTGCAAAGAAATCTCATGAGATGCTTCTCGACTTGAGCTGGTCGCTACTTGTTAGTTTGTTGTTAATATTTCACAAATAGAGATATGTGACTATTTTGCGAGTGGTTGAAGGTACTGTTAACCATTGGGAGTAGTGATTTAAAAAAAATGTTTGAGTTATCACATTTAATGCATATGTGTCAGACAGTTGTATCACAAAACATCCTACCATATAAAAATTTTGCAATAAAGCCTAAAATATAAAGAGATGTCACTATATTTCTCAATAAACCATAACTGTAGACAATTTGGTTTTAACTATTGTTCACATTTCGTAGATTTAACAATACCTATCATTGATAATACTGATTAACAGTTTTACATTGGTTGTTTTTATCCCTAACTCACATTTTAGAACTATTTTTAAGCACTAAAGCTAGGTTTTTGTTTCATCTGCAAATGGTAAATAATGCCTTTAAACTTCCAATCGACAACCATGGTGATGAATGAGAAATGTTACACTGTTCGCAGAAGAAAAATGAGTGATTTTCTACCTTGAAGATAATATTTGATGCATTTGTGTCTCAAATAAGAGGCAATATTTTCTTAAGTTGCTGATTTCATGAATTTCAGGTGGTTTTCAAAATTTGCAGAAATAAAAAACACTGCAAAATATACCATGTATACAGTACCTTCATCCCCGTACAAGATTGTAAATGCCATATTTTCTCAGTAAGAACTATAAAGACATTACAGTGTATCCAGTGTATTACAGCTCCAGTATAGAGAGATACAACTGAGGTGATAATTGCTGTAAGTTCGAGTTTATGTTGGTGGTGATGCTATGAGTGTAAAATCCTCATGAAGTTTAAATTCCCTTTGGTTCACCAGTTTCAATAAAAGAAAGCATTTTAAGAATGTAATTCTGCTCTAAAAGCTGCTTTCACAAAGAAAGATACTAGTACAATGTAGTTTTGTAATTTGGTTTTTTTTATATAGGTGTTCATAAAAATTGTTTTCAGAGCTCAACATGGAAATTAGTCATACAAAAAGTTTTGCCAAAATTCTTACTCTTTAACCTTGTGTTAATAAGAATTGAAGAGACGAATGATAGTCATTACCATTATTTTGTCAAAACCCTTGCATTAAACCTTTGTGCTGTATGAAGTGTTCTCTTAATATAAAGTACAGAATATATTAGAAGTTGTATAGTGATGTGCCAAAATGGTGTGCAGGGTTGAACACCCTTGGAGTGGTCTGTTGAGAAGCAAATTTGGCCTACAGTAGTGTTCCAACCTCTTGCTGTTCGCCAAAGCAGCTTCACACTTGAATGATATGATGTGTTGTGAACTGACAGAACACAATCATAACCTGTGATGATTTGTATTGTTGGCAGACAAAATAATCTTTTTTTTTTTTTCTTGGCTGTAAGATATAGTGAAGTTTCGAAGTTGTTGTTTGCTTTCCTTTGATGGAAGTTGAATGACTATCCTGTAGACGATTTTTCCATGCCCTCTTCTTCTACAATCTCTCCCTCTTTATATCTTTTCCACTGATTTTATGGTTCTATTCTATTTCTGTCCTCTCCTATCAATCACTCAGTCAGTCTGTCTCTCTTTCAGTCTCTTTCTGTCTTTCTGTCTGTCTGTCTGTCTCTGTCTTTGTCTCTACAAGCTATCTCACTCTCTGCATAGATCTCTGCCTCTGTCTTACTTTTCCTCAGCTGCAGTTTCCTTTTCTCCAATGTCTCATAAGCTTATCCTCCTGTTGAATTGCTTCTGTTTGGTTGTTTAATTTGTTTGTCTGGATCTCTGTCAGATCTCTCTCTCTCACTCTGACTGCTTGTTTCCCTTGATTAATGTATTTGCATGGATTCTTCCCCTTTGAATCAAACTGTAACTGTTAATTGCATTCTGTCGTTCCTTCTGCATTGAATGTATGCCTTCAGACACACCGCCAAGTAAGTATGACGATTTCTGTTTTTTTCCCCCCATCAATATTTTCTCTGTGTGGATGATTGAGCACTATCTATCTGAATGCTAGTCCCTAATGTGAAGCACGCTTTGTTGTAATGGGATGGAGCACCGTGACAGGGGATTTCCCCATCTTCTTGCTGCTTCACCCCCTGACTGCACCATTAATTAAATCGCTCTAAAGTCTCAATCTGGCTCATCTGTCATACTAATCATGTACAGCCTTAATGCTGCAGTGGATCTTGTGCATCATATTCTTGGGTTTTGGTGAACTGGTTGCTCCTCCCACCACTCTTGTTTTCGTTTTTCATTTCCTTTCCAAGATTTTTTTTTTTTTAAATTATAAATAAAGTATTAAATTAAAAATAAAGCAATGTGGATATGTCTATTGTGGCAGGTCTTATCGTAATATTATTTTTATTATTATTATTTTTTTTTTTTACTTGTGAATTCACTAGTCATTCAGCTCTGATTTTATATTTTTTGAGCTCTGACAAACCAATATGATTTCTCTCCTTAAATTTAAGAAAAAAAAAAAAAGTCCTCATCAGCATCTTGCAATTGCTGTTGATAGTTGCATGAAAAGTACATGAAAAGACCCTGTGCTCATCATGCATGATTGCGTGACATCAATAGTGCTCGCCATACAAAGAGTACAGAGTTCTATGGTAATTGCCTCTGACAAACCAATATGATTTCTCTCCTTAAATTTAAGAAAAAAAAAAAGTCCTCATCAGCATCTTGCAATTGCTGTTGATAGTTGCATGAAAAGTACATGAAAAGACCCTGTGCTCATCATGCATGATTGCGTGACATCAATAGTGCTCGCCATACAAAGAGTACAGAGTTCTATGGTAATTGCCTCTGACAAACCAATATGATTTCTCTCCTTAAATTTAAGAAAAAAAAAAAGTCCTCATCAGCATCTTGCAATTGCTGTTGATAGTTGCATGAAAAGTACATGAAAAGACCCTGTGCTCATCATGCATGATTGCGTGACATCAATAGTGCTCGCCATACAAAGAGTACAGAGTTCTATGGTAATTGCCTCTGACAAACCAATATGATTTCTCTCCTTAAATTTAAGAAAAAAAAAAAGTCCTCATCAGCATCTTGCAATTGCTGTTGATAGTTGCATGAAAAGTACATGAAAAGACCCTGTGCTCATCATGCATGATTGCGTGACATCAATAGTGCTCGCCATACAAAGAGTACAGAGTTCTATGGTAATTGCCTCTGACAAACCAATATGATTTCTCTCCTTAAATTTAAGAAAAAAAAAAAGTCCTCATCAGCATCTTGCAATTGCTGTTGATAGTTGCATGAAAAGTACATGAAAAGACCCTGTGCTCATCATGCATGATTGCGTGACATCAATAGTGCTCGCCATACAAAGAGTACAGAGTTCTATGGTAATTACCTCTGACAAACCAATATGATTTCTCTCCTTAAATTTAAGAAAAAAAAAAAGTCCTCATCAGCATCTTGCAATTGCTGTTGATAGTTGCATGAAAAGTACATGAAAAGACCCTGTGCTCATCATGCATGATTGCGTGACATCAATAGTGCTCGCCATACAAAGAGTACAGAGTTCTATGGTAATTGCCTTCCTTAGTTCACCGTGTAAAACACTTTGTTGATGAAACACTGCATTCCTTATGAAAGTAATGCAAATTATATCAACTCATAATTTACTGAAAACTGGTCCCTCATTGTTGAAAGTCAACATTCGCCGGGCTGCGTAAAAAATAGGCTGCAAATTTAATTCGTGATTACCGCTCACCTGTGTGTAAAGTTGACAAGCAAACCTGCCAAAGTTTACTTCCCATAGAGGACAATGCCTCTTCTTCTTAGCTTCTCTTAATCCTTGTACAATGTGAAATTGTCACTGGTGTACCCTTGTCCTGTACATGTCCTGTAGTGCAGTTGTCGTCATTTGACCACCATGTGGGTGTACATGATAGTCTGAGCACCAAGCATACTGGGACACTTAAAGAAAAAAAAAAATGTTGTGAGATATAGTATGAGGCAGACTTGGACAAACTAACCCAAGTGTAGATATTCACTACACTCCTTATGTTATAAAATACATGCGGGAGAATGAGAGAGGATGTCACATAACTTTGTTCATTGTTATCATACAAATTTTACCCCAGCAGGAATGTCTGTTCTTATTTACTCACGCTTTTAGACAAATCTACATACATATGCACTCTTCACATGGTTTGAAAACTGTTGTGCTGGAAGGAACTACCATGTAATGAAATATTTTATGTAGATATAAGCAATGCACATTTATGTATGCTTGTTTGTGGGATTTTATTTATTTTTTTTTTTCGTTGAGTGTATTTTTGTTTGGTTGTGTTCACTTTTTAGAGGTCATGGCACTTCATGGATCACAGGGAAGGCTTGCTTTTAAATGCATTATCAAGATTTTATTTGTGTGTCTTTGTTAAAAAATGTCGACTAATGAAAAAGCAAGGTGTATTAACAAAGCTGATGACCTAGATATCTTGTCCCTGTACAAAGTTAGCCCGAAGCTGCATGTGTGTATACAGCTGCTTGATAACAAGTACTTTTACTTCCGGCAGTTAAGTGTCACCAGACAGTCAGCCCAGTAAAACAGCTAATCAATTGTAGAGAGCATACAGTTTATACTAATGCCGCACATGTACATAGACAGTTCAGTACCTCTGTGATTGCATGCCCCCAACAAAGCAAGAATAAAACGATAACACCAAGAAAAAAAAAACAAAGAAAAAATGGATACTGCATGCTGTATTGGATAGCTTAAAAACATTTTGTTTGTGTTTTTTTTTTCAGGAAATGCCCGCATGAAAGATGTTTGAATATTTACTCTAATCAAAGCATGTTTATCCTCTGAATGAGAAGATAGGATACTTTCAGCTTGTAAACAAATCTCTTTGAATCCTCTTCTTCTTCCTTCTTTGTACAATAGCATGCAGATGGCATGTTGAAAAAGGGTACAAACATTTGTCTCCTTTTTTTTTTTTTTTTTTTTACTTTTTCATGTAGTAGTGTTTATAGAGGCACGTTTGGTTTTGGTTTTGGTTTTGGTTTTGGTTTTTTTTTGCCTGTCTAAATTTTTTTTCCACCAAGGATTTTTCAAAGACATTCAATGCCTGTCTGTGTAATGTTTGCAAAATACCATAGCAGCATTCTTGTCCACCGCCACAAGGCAGCTAAAAAGAGAAAAGAAAAAAAAAAGAGTATCATTCACAACCCATTTACATCTCTTTTTATCAGGAAAAAACATGCCATACAGCATTCCAGAGTATTGATGTATTTTGCTCAACATGAGCTTTTGACATTATCTGAGCACTGTTGCAATGCAAGAGCATTGGTTCTGTCATAGTCCATTTGTCTCATCAAGATGGAGGGAATGGGTAGCTTTTGTTTTCCCCGTTTGACCTGATTATTGACAAATTTGTGAAAATGGAGCAAAATGGAGCATTATCCCTTTGACTCAGATTTTCTATGTAGTGGTAAACACTGGAAAAAGCGCTGTAACCCTAATTGACCACAGTATACCATTAATACATTTTTGTAATCTGTCTGCTGCCCTCTTTGCTGCCTCTGTGGCACGTCCCAGGAGCAACATCCAAGAGAATGTGGACATGATAAAGCTGCAGAGAGAAGTGAAGGAGAAGTCTCAGAAGCTTGCTGCCCTCGAGGCCCAGTATGCCACTCTGCAGGAGGTGAGCCTGTACTTTTAGGGGTGTGTCCCCCCAGCCACGTCCTAATTGTGGTTATTTGCAGTCATAATCTACCAGAAAGGTAACTGATTCGCTGTTTATCATCTGACTGAATAGATTCAGGGTCAACTGTGATTAGGGTTAAAGGTCAAGTCCACATTGAAGAGATATGCCATGTTTGCATGGTTCTTTTTTTTGATAAGCAGGTTTTGTTGTGAAATATATTGCTTGATCTCTCCGAGTCAAGCAACACTCCACCCCAAAAATGAATAAACTCTGAAAGAAAAAAAAAATCCCTAGGCCTACAGAACGTTCCAAAAAAGACAAAAGTGGGATAATAACTATAACAAAGATAAATGACATTTTCACATTTCACATTTCTTCAGAAAACATTTCTCGACCAGTCCTTATGAATATTCAATTGAGCAAGTTGATGATGTTATACCCTCACATTTTTCCATGTATGTTGTATGAAATTATGAAAAAAAAAATGTTATTTTTAGCTGGTACAGGTAAAAGTTTATTCCCATACCAAAATATATCAGCGTTAACATTTCTTCTTCTTTTTATTTTGGGTGGTTTCAAGGCAAGTTTTATATTCATACGGCTGAAATAGGAGATTTTTGTCATTTCTGTTTATGATATGAGTAAGAAATTTTGAGAACATGACATCATCAACTTGTTGATTTGAATATTCATAATGACTGGTCAAGAAGTGTTTTCCGAAAAAGTTTGAAATTTGAAAATGTCATAACTTGCTTATTTTTTATCTGCTTTTGATCACTTGTGCGCTGTACTGCAGGATATTTTTTTTCTCTCCCTCTTTTTTGTGTTGTTGAAATTGATCAACTTCTGGAGTGGATTTCTTCTTTAATAGGGAAGGGAGGATATAGTTTTACAGAGATTGAAGCGCTGATCAAAGAGTTCACAAGGAGCCAGACTCAGTCAAAGGTCAGAATTAAATCTAACAGTATTTTGCCACGTTTGACTATTAAATCTACAATAATGATATCTGTTGATCAGTGAGCTGTTGGTGCATACAGTGTTGGGCAGTGATGGAGGGAATTTAGGCTGAGTTTTAGAGGGAGCTGCAAGCATAGAACAGAAAAATTCAAGGATAGTTGAGCTTGGTCACAAATCCAATTAGAAATGTTGCCATGTTTACGTGTTCATTGAAGTCGATATATATGTTTCTGGTGTATACAGAGTCAGACAACGTTGAAGAAAAGTTACGATGCTGTGATGGACGAGCTCGAAGGGCTGAACAACAAGTACCAGGGTGAGCAGGCGAGGGCGCTGTCTCTACAGACTCAGCTGAAGCAGGGGTCCACGCTGCAGAGAAACATTGCTGAGGTGAGTATCGTCGTACCTAGCTGATGTAAAGTCCACCTGCTGGTACTGTGTTTAGTTCACCCATTTCACCATTTGTTGTTGTTTTTGGATAGATTTAATTTCAAAGTGGGATGTATTTTCAGCCCACCTGAACTGCTGACACAAGTGAGCCATTGCGATCATTCATCATCTAGCTTTAGCTGTGTCAAAGGCAATATCGTGCCAACTCAAATTCCATGCCTAGCAGAGTAGTCCAAGTCTATCTAGAAGCTTTCTTTTTTGTCTTAGTTGACTTTACATTATTCATGGAAGTTAATTCCAACATGATGGAGACACTCACTACGCAAAACTAGGAGCTTTTGATTGCACAATTTTGCATCAATTTTTTTTTTTTCCTCCAAACAGCTCCAAGAGAGATTAACTGACGTCGAGAAAGAGAAGGATATTCTCAGGGAAGCGAACGAGAAGCTCTTAAACAGGTAAGTCGTCTCTGAATTCAAAAATTTACATATCAGTCACGAATTTTGCAAAACCTGATTTTTGTTGTTGTTGTTGTTCAAAGGAAATGATAGCTTTTACTCACATCATATTCATATGTCATTTCAGGTTTTCATGACTTCTTTTCACTGTTCTTTCACAAGATATTTCTGGTATCCTCCACTATTATTTGTGTTGGGTAGAGATAAAGCTGAAGAGACCAATGCTTAAATTCAAGGTGATTCTCCCCTTGCTGCTTTGAATATAATCACACAAAGATTAAGTATATTAGAAGACCTCCTGGTGCTTATATGTCATAGCAAATTATCAGCATTTATGATGTTTCGTGCTTGTCACTGTTGAACATTTTAACCAATGCCAAAGCAAATTCTGAAATCCCCATAGACTTGATACACAGGCCACCTGGTTCCCATAGGTTATGGGTTAAAGGATTTAGATTGCACCTCAGAGGAGCATCGTCAATATACTTCCACTTTTTTCTCTACCATCACTACTATGACACTACTTGGTCTAAAGCCCCAAAGTTAGTTTGACTCTTCTTTTGCTTACTACATTGCTTGCTCCATTTTGTGCCATATCACTCAGCCCCATGTCCATTACTAGTCCAACGTGATGTGGGTTATGTGCTGAAGAAAGTGATTGTGTAGCTTGGATATGAGGTGCAAGGATGTATTCACACTGTGTATTTCGTACCGATGCTGCAGACACAGTAATGTTTCCACTAAAGTAAAGAATACATTATGTTGAAGTGTAAGTCTGTGATGCTTGTTTCACACCTCAGTGCCTTTGATGCCGAGAGGGAGCGCCAGTACCGAGCCAATGAGAAGCAACTCAAGCTCCAGATTGCCCAGCTGGAGGCGACACTAAAGGGAGATCTTAATGACAAGAACACACTGCTGGACAAACTTAATGAGGAGAGAGGTAACTGCACCATTTGCCTCCAGTGAAATAACTTTTTTTTTTTTTTTTTACTTTCAATGTACCTACTTTTATGTAATTTGGATTCTCAATATACATGTACACTGCATATTTTACAATTTGATATCTACCATGTCTGAGAGAAGAAAAAAGACAATATAAAATACTGTCTATCATGCTTTTGGAAGAATGCATGGCAAATCAGAAATTCAACCTTGTATCTCTTGCATGACATTATCTAGTTGAGGGAGTGCACTTTGAGGGGAGGAAGGTTTGAGCAAAGCCATATCCGTCATGTGTTTATGAGACCATCAATGAATGGCAATTGTTGCATACAAGTAGACAGGGCAAGAAATAGCTGTGTCACATTTGGTAACAATCCCAGTTGTTTGCATAGAATCCACATCGCTGCACTCCTTCAAGCATTGTTAACTGTCGAAGCCTATGATGGTAACAGAATTTAATGTTTGTTTTGTATGTGTTTGTTTGTTTTTTGTGTGTCTCCACCACGCCCAGAGCAATACGAGAAGCTGCAGAAAGAGAACCGGGAGATGCAGGTCAAGTACTACGCCGTCCGCCAGCAGCTGGAGGAGCTCCAGGAGAAGATGCGCTTCTTCACCAAGGAGAGCGCCGTCGACTGGCAGGAGATGGAGGAGGCCCTCGTCCTCGTCAAGGTAGACAGGCCACAAAGCTCGGCGTCACGCCATGATTTCCTGTCCTGATTTCTTCACTTGATTAAAGCCAGCACTCTTCTAACTATCTTTATTATGTGTTGCAATGTTTACAATCGCTTGACACTCTGTGGATCTTCTTTGGCATCTCAAACATAAGTGTGCAGGATCTCAAAACAAGGGAATGTTCTCATGTGGAGATAGTAGTGTGGGCAGTCAGTCGTAAAAGAGATAAGATATGTCCTGACTGTCTCAGTGACGTAAGACCTAGTGTGAACACGGGGAGTATGGCAGCATGAAATCACCACACAGCTTTCCTTTTATTGTGTAAAAACAAAACAAAACACACAAGTGAAAATTCAATGTTTCAAGTGTAAATCATAGTGTTCTTCCTGGCTTATGAATTCAGATTATGATCAGTTAGAAATATCAGGATTTGAGACTGGGGCGTAATTGCGTTTGAATGAAAAACTGGAAATTTCAAAATTTAATGTATAAGCTATATGACAAGTTGTTAGGGCATGACATCATCATTTCACTATTTGTATATTGACATTGACTGTTCAAGAGCTCAAAAATGAGGAAAACTTCAAAATGTCTTCATGTCCTTATTTTTCATCCAGCTTTGATCAAATTTCCTTTGTAGTGCCAAGAAAACTTTACTCCTTTTCAGGCTAACTTTCCACTCAACTGGAATTCCCATTAACATAATTTCATGAGACAGTGATATTTGTTGCAGGTATCATTAAGTGTTGTGACAACATTGTCTATTTGTATCCATATGTCATCACAAAATGATTTTATCATTTTTGGAATTCAATAAAGGAGATTGCTTGCAATATTTATATTGTAGCAAGTTGTATTACTCTTACTAACTCTTGTTACAGAAAAGGAAAGAAAGGAATGATCAAGACTTAGTATTCTTGGAGAAAGTTGATGACACAGCCAATAATGGTGAGTAGAGATAGTTTTAGTCACCTCTGTTTTTGTGGAGGAATGAACCCCAAATGTACATGAGGATTTGGTGAAAACAGAAATGCACATCAGTTGAGTAAAAGTGGGCAGTCTTTTTAAAAAGTTGTGAATGGTGAAAGTTTTGGTCAAATCCGTGTCTATCATTACTGGACAAGAACACTACAGTACTTTGTATTGTCACAATAAGGCAGCAATATGAATGAAATGTAGGGATATTTCAACATATTTTCACGTTTCTGAAAAAGTAAAAGAACACTTGCTTTCTGCCTTTGGAAGAAGGTTAGCCAAGTGCTCTTTCATTATGTTACAACATGAAAATATGTTTGATTTTTGGTATATTTTCTTGACGTAGTTGTCTCATGTGAGACATGAATTTGTAGAAATATTTTTTTTTACATTTAATGTTACAGGTCTCTTTGTGTAATGATATATGTTAACTTATACTTATATAAGCACATTTCATCCAAATTGCCATTAACCCATAGTTCAGGAAACCTTATGGATGTTGTGTTGAGTCTACAAGGATTGCATAATTTTGTAGAGAACAGCTTAACTTTCTGTCAAGGAATGCTTTGGAGTATCATAATCATTAATGTTATTAGAGCCAAAAAGTTATTATTTTTATGGTTATTGTTACTCAAACCCTTGTTAAATTGTAGCCGATGTCAGTTAGTGTGGTCGTCATCATTATCATCATCACCAACATCATCATTGTCATCATCATCATCATCATATTTATTTTCGTTTTTTTTCTCCCAGACCTGAAGATGCAGATCAGCTCCTTGCAGGCGGAGCATGCAGAGACCGTGAACGAACTGGAGAAGACGCGCAACATGCTCCTCCTCCAGAACAAGATCAACCGGGATTACAAGCAGGAAGTGGAGAGCGCCAGCACGAGGCTGGAGGAGTACAAGCAGGAGTACGAGACGAAGCTCGACGAGTACGCCCAGCTCTTGGACATACGGGCGGCGAGGATCAAGG
The DNA here is from genome assembly GCF_964275005.1 of Diadema setosum. Classification (NCBI taxonomy): domain Eukaryota; kingdom Metazoa; phylum Echinodermata; class Echinoidea; order Diadematoida; family Diadematidae; genus Diadema; species Diadema setosum. The sequence continues at coordinate 6,843,922 of NC_092693.1, read as the reverse complement.
TTAGTGGGCCAAAGCTACAAGTTGCCCCAAGAGGGCAGTATGCAGCATGGTAGCCTTGCATAGACAATAACAGAAACAACAACAAACAAATAGAATATAAATTGGCATGAGGTTGTCACTTCCTATGGTATAAAATGTTAATCCGTACTCTCCTGCAACATGCCAGGGAAAGAGTGTTAAATATAGGATGCTCACGATTATGTTAACCACATGCACACCATAGGTCTTTGAGCTCTATTCACTTGCTAAATGCCAGCAACGGGCAGATGAAAGTAGGTAAGGGTAATTGACATGGACCATACCCCTTACTTGCCTTAACAGCACTGTAAGCCAACTTCAAAACTGTCAACTGCAAGAACAAGAGAATTTGAGACAGTGGGTGTTAAAGGATTTCCAGAGACTCCAGATAATATTCTTGTAATATGTGACGCACACTCAATCACGACATCATGTGCACACTTGGCTGCAACAATAATTCATGATAATATGATACCAACCAGCTTGCTTACTGCACTAGCAAAGATATAGACAGGTCAAATGAAGGTCAACAGCACAGTAAAATCCACTTAACATTCTATTTGCAGTAATATTTTTTGTTCGACATGTGAAAGCCACAGGCAAGTGTGTGTCTTACTCCCTCTCTCGTCTCCCCCCAGAAACTGGAGAGACAGATGAAGGACATTGCTTATGGCACGAAGCAGTTCAAAGTGGCTGACGTCGCACCGGTAAGTTTTATGTCCGGTTGTCATTTCACAGAGCTTGCGTCATAACTTGCCTCAGTTCGTGATATTTTCTTTTCTTCTTTTAGTCTCCCTGGATACTGTTTGAGTACATTTATGCTAGATATTGTGGGAGAAGGGAGGAATGATATCTTGTCTGTTGGTACGCAGTGATATATTGACATAAAGTCATTCCAAATATGGGCTCACCCATGTGTGTTTCCTCCTACGTGTGTAGCCCTGAGAAAGTGGGCATTGCATAAATTTCACAGGGCTGAATGATGATTGCTGGGCAGATATTCAAATTCTTTGTGATTATGGTCTCTCTCAGATCTCACATTCTGTAGTTAAGTATTCATTGTGACTCCCAAACTTTATGTTACAGAGCATAGTTGATGAATGATTTGTTTTGTCGTTACCCACAATGCATCAGATGCTTTGCTGTGACTATCATGTCTAAGTTGACAATCAAAAAAACATACTGGCCGTGGACATCGCAGTCAGATTTGTGGTAAAGAATGCGAGAGGTTATGGGAATTTTTTTTTTTTTTAGCAAGAATGTTTCCATGAGAAAGATGTACTTATCTATTATTTTGTTGCATTCATTATGTAACTTGAAAAAAAAATGTTATTTGTTGCCATGGCAATTGAAATTATGAGTAGCTCCTGCCTAAGTCTGTCTCGGTCAGAGCAGGCCTTTGTCCTACCTTGCTAAGAGTCCAGCGTAGTGACAATGTCTGTTTGTGTGTCTGTACGTTTGTAGGAGGAGGATGACATTGAGGAGGTTGATGAGAGCATCAAGTTGGAGCGAGGCCAGAATCTCATGGAGATACACATTGAGCGGGTAAGCAGTCTCTTACAATGATACTTTCTCTTTTTCATTTTACACGTGCAAGGGATTCTACACTGTGTAACAAAGTCTCTTATCAATTCTTGATGATGACAGAGCCCTCTGGAAGAATGGTGCTTACGCTGTGTAGCGGCCACCCTTCATGAGTGCAGCCATATTATTCAATGTATTATCATCACTTCCTCTTCATTTGTGATATAATTGCATCGTCAGCTAAAAGCCAGAAAGCGTTCATCCCTAAAGATATTGTGCTAATGCCCTTTTGGTTCACAATTAATGCTATATAGTTTTAAAACCACTGCTAAGATGCCGTAAAGTTTTCAAGGATCAGGAGATTGAGATTACAGCAGCGTGATTGTAAGATTACCAGATGGAAGAGTTGTGCATGCAGAGATTTGATAATGTGTAGAGTGTTTGATTTCATCGTATATTCAGATTTAGAATCCCAAACTCAGCAACCCGGCTGAAGTGAGTTTAAGATTGAGCTTCAGTGATGTATGACTTAGCAGTGCAATGTATTGTATACCAACAAGATGGTTGTTTGTTGTTGTTGTTTTTTCTCTCTTGTAATTGGTAAGGTATGTATCATACTATGTCAAACAGAATATTGCATGAATTTGTTTATCTATTTCTGGACGAAACACTGGTAAGAAGATATTATGTTTGTGATGATTTGTGTTTCCTTTCTGTGTCTTTCAGATTGTCTTCTCTAAGGAGGGGCTGAGGGAATTAGGGGATGATGAGCCAACAACCTTTGCCACATATGAGTTCTTTGAGTTTGAACTGCAGTCTACACCTGTTGTCAAGGGTGATAAGTGAGTAGGGCTACTGACATAGATTGGTAAATGTGGGACTGGGAAGAGGTACCACCTTATTTTCTTTGTTGAAAGTTATGAATGTAACACTTATGACTATGTACTTCTTTCATTCTTTAACTTTAGATCAGTAATTTCTGTTACTTGAAATGACTGCCTATGAGGGAAAGGGTTGAAAATCTGCATTTCTTTGTACAATTACAAGGGATAATTTTTTTGTGTGTATTAACATTGTTCTAACAATTATCTTATAATAAGAATTATCCAAAATAGCACATAGCTTGATTGTAACTTAAGTTTTCCCCAATTGCATAACACACAATTCGGGTTCCTATGTGAATTGTTCCATCTGCAGACCATTGTTCAAATTCACGTCCCAGTACCGCGTCACTGTGGATGACTTTTTCCTGCACCACCTGATGAAGGGAGGCACCACGATGGAAGTGCACCAGGCTATTGGCACCGAGTACCGCACGGTGGCTGCCTGCCAGCTCCGCTTCAGGGACCTCCTGGACAAGCCCCAGGGTCGAGTCCATGGCACTGCCCAGCTGGTTGGTAAGTTAATAAAGTCTTTGGTCCTCTTGGAAAAAGAAGGAAATAGAGGAAATAATCCTGAGTTATCAAAGATTCTGCCCAGGGGTTCATCCTGAGATGAGATGTTTTACCCACCTTGCCCCTCTTTATCCGGACATGAAAATTGCTGCCTGTAAATACTTGAATGATAAAGATTGTATTCCTCTCTGGGAGGACAAATCATTGTGTGCATGGCAGAATTTTGTTAACTCTATGCGCACTCCCACAGCCTAGCAACAATCTGCCATGTGCAGGGAAGCGCGTTAACGACATTCTGCCATGTGCACGACGAAATCACTCGTAAGAGGTTACCCAAGGTGAATGAAAAAGTGCTCACTTACTTCATATTTCAGTTCTATGCATGTGAACTTCCACTCCTCCCCCATTCAACTACAATATTCACTTGAACTAATTCAACAATATTGTTTATTTATTACTCCTGCAAGGTAATTCATCCCTTATGTGCCAGGAACTTTTGTCCTTTCAAAAAATGAGCAGCATGCTACTATGAAATCATTGAACCTCAGTTTATCAAATGTGAAGGAGTCAAGAATTGTATACACACATTATGGCCCGAATTCACGAAGATGGTACAAATGAAACCATGGTTTAAACCATGGACAAAAACCATGGAGCGCCAAGTGTCGCATGGAATATTTCGTTACGAAATCAGTCATTTCGTCGATGAAATTATTATTTCGTAAAGAAATGACAACATTTTGGAACTAAATGAACATTTCGTCCACAAAATGATAATTTCGTTAACGAAATGGTCATTTTGTTGATGAAATGACCAATTTCGTAACGAAATATTCCGTGTGACACTTGGCCCTCCATGGTTTTTGTCCATGGTTTAAACCATGGTTTTATTTGTACCGCCATCGTGAATTCGGGCCATTGAGTTCACCTGAACAGGATATGACGTGGGATAGAAAGGAGGGGAGGTTACCTGTGACATTCCATTTTTCATTATTGACTTCCATTCTTTTTTATTCTTTCTTGACACTCCCATACTATTATACTCAGTTATGTTTTCTGTTGTCCATTCATGTAATGCACATTTAGTTGTGTCAGCTTTAGTTAATAGTATCATAATCCTTGTTATTTTCCTGTTCACATCGCAGGTATTGAGTCAGGACGAACAGATGTCATCTATGGTTCCGTGGAATTCTGGGTCAGACTGCGGGTTCCTATGGATCAAGCGCTTCGTCTTTTCAGGGTAAGGAACAAAATTTTTTTGACAATGTCTCTAAAGAAAAAGCTAATGGCTTCCCATTTACGAAATAAAAGTTGATGATGATTGTATATTTTTCATGGTATGTACTCAATGTTTGCTATAATAGCTCTCTCTCATAAATAAGCAGTAAAATAGTTATAGTGATGATATTTTATGGTTCCTATTTTTCATAAAAGTGATACCATGGAAACTTGAAAACAGAGGAACTGCAGCATAACAGAGGTATTTTATGCTATATGAGTCTGTTCTGTCAAGATTACCAACACATTAGATGCAAAAATTTTGTGAAATATCACAAAAACTTTTCATTACCCCATGAGTAAGTGTCAATCAGACTAATATTAATGTATAATATAATGGTTTGTAAATGGATGTGGTTAGATTAAAGGAAACACACACGTAAGTTTCAGAACCAAGTGCCCCCCCCCTTTCCCTTAGACAGTCGCCACAAAATTTTGACCTCTGTTTCGCTGTATTAGATTATTACTTCTGTATTAAAAAACAACAACGGCAAAGTAGTTGCTGACACTTGTCAGCAACAAAGTAGTTGCTGACACAGACAGAGATTGTATAATTTTCTCTCCTGTAAATCAGTGTGCAAATGACTTTTCAAGTCTCAAAGTGCTGCTACTCCAATGTTGTTCAGCAATAACATGTCTGTTGATCAGTTTCTTGTGGAATGATGTATTTGTGATGAAATTAATCACTTGAATCTAAAAAAAGTTTTGTTTTTTTGTTTTTTACACTGATTCCTGCAGGCCCAGCAATATAAATTTGAGAGTCGTGAATATCAACTCTAGTGAAAATGGTCACCAAAGTTATAAAAAAAAAAAAAAATGACTGCTGAGCCAATTAGTATGATTAAGTCGAACCAGCCTTGGTTGTGAACATGCAGTATCTGGTGAGTTCTGTTGCATCACTGCTTTAAGACAGCAGAAAATGACAACGCCAATATTCCAGCTGTTTTCTAACTGTTCTCACTGAAACCTTTTGTCGTGTTGCCATAGGAACGAGTAAAAGCACTGGGCTACATGTCGTCCAATCAGAGGAAGACGCAGCAGGCTCTCGCCAATCTCGCCAAGACCCAAGAGGATGCGGCAATTGGCGCAAGGGACGAGAACGTGAACCAGCTGACCGTCCGGGTGGTGCGCTGCAACGACATCAAAGCCAGGCGAGAAGGTAAGAGTGACCGTGACCAATCGTCTGGGGAGAATTCTTGCTATTTAATTTCCATAACAATGAGTCAACAATGATGCGCTGGTGCACAAAAAACATGGAGCACCATCTCTATCTCGAAACTGCAATAGTTATGTATATTTTCTTAGCAACTATTACATGTTGGGAAAGCGATATCAACTGTTTGCTCTGTAAGTGCATTTCTATTGTGAAGTGGCAATGTTTTGATCATGATAATAAGGGAAAAATTGGATGTGATTAAGTATACATGTACACTCTGCCTGTGCCTGCTGCGCAGTAACTCCACATTACTGGAAGTGCACAAAGTGAGCCTCAAAAGTGTAACGTTGTTTACCTCTGCTCATTGCACGCAAGTGTAGAAGATCACCTCATTCATTTGCACGAAACATATGGCCACCTTACAGACCCAACAGCTGGCGACTAAGTTTACATTTCTACGTGATAGGTAGAACTTGACTCCATGTCGAGGTTTACAAAATGAACATGCTTGTCTCATGAGAGGAAATGAAAGAGTGACCAGTGATATGATCAGATAATCACACTGTATTTGCAAAATGGAAGCTCTTTGTTCACCTTATCAAAAGCTTACAGAGCTTGCTTTAATGGGAAACCAAAATGCAGTCATGTGTAACAATTTTTGATGTGCACTGATAGGATCTTCCACATAAACCTTTGGGGGAAACGGTGAGTTGACTCTACATTACTTCAAAATTATTTCACAAAATGAAGCTGCTTGTCTTCATCCAAAGTTTCCTCCAAATTTGTATTTTTCATTTGCCTGCCAGTACTTTCAACCCATTCCTTTTCCACTTTTTTTTTTTTTTTTTTTTTGGTCAAAAAGCACTGGCAGGCTTTATGTTGACTCTAGGTTTTTGTTCTTGTTTTCTTTTTCTTCTCCTAGGTGTTCAACCAAACCCATATGCTGTGTATCGCTTCTTTGACTTCAACGACCACGACACAACAATAGTCCACAGCAGCAACACGCCGGAGTTCAACGACAGCCAGACCTACCCCGTGCCCGTTACCCCGGATCTTGACCGCTATCTGAGAACAGAGGTGAGAGCCTACGAAGGGGACGGCTACATTTGTGGAGGTTGCTATTAGCTGTGTGGCTGATGCATGGGGCAGTGTGATGAATTAGTTTTAAAAGAAACTGCTGGCTTTTGGTCTTCCATTAAAAAAAAAAAGAAAGAGAAAAAGATACCACAGCAAAGGATGTGTTGTTGTTACAGTAGAAACAACTGATAACAACAGAAGAAACATAAAAGAAAGAGAAACAACAAAAGATAACATTGGTCCATGATAACGATTGAAGAAAAAAAAAAGATGAATTGTATCAAAATATTTTACAAACTTAAAGTTTTCTGTGAAAAATTGTAAACCTGATTGAAAAGGCCTTAGAGTGAAGCACACAGTTCAAAGTTCAACTCATACTTGTCTTTCAGAGCCTTGACTTCTACATCTTTGATGATACGGATCCAGAGGAGTCATCGTTGCTAGGTGTGGCCAAGGTGCCCCTCATCAGTCTTGCCAACAATAAAGCCATCAAGGGTACCTTTGAGCTCAAACAGGTAAGACACCCACCAGATTACACTGAGATTTACTTACACTGCAGCACTGTGAGTACCTAAAATCCAGAAAACTGTACAAAATGTTTGCCTAATGGATTGAGTTTAATTAATGGAGCAGAGCCATTCCCCTCCCTCCCCGTGGAATGCTAATAAGTGATATCAAGAGCAAAAGTAAAAATACAAACTGTACTTTACATAGAGTGAAATGTCAGACATCTGAACCATACCACATAATATGTGATGTTCCTTTCAGAAAAAGCACAAACAAACACACCCAAAAATGTACCAGAAAACTTTGTCAAAATTGACATATATTGCAAAAATGAATTTAAACAGTAGTCTTAGGCATAATCATAATGAAGATGAAAATAAACTCTTTGGGCAGGCACTCAGTCAAAATGTTGGAGAAAACAGAAACATGTCTAGCTTTCTGGAGCAAGTGAATAAGCCTCTTGTCCATGACCAAGTGTTTCTGCAGTATTATAACAACACCACACCTCCTGATCTCTACTTGTCATTCCCTATCCATCTCTTTTGTTCGTATCCCACCAGGGTGAAGCTACACGGGGTACCATTGATGTAGCCATCAAATGGCAATACCCGTACATGGCTCCTAAGGTGACTACCCACACACCACAGAAGGTAACAAAAGTTAGCAACTTGCAACCTGCAATCAACTAATTATTATCATCATTTTTTTGTTTCTGTCAAAGTCACAGTTTAGGTGCATCATTTATGATTTTTTTTTTTTCATTCTTTCTCTCTCTCAAGTGTCATTGACATAACAATATGATGTACTACTGGAACTTCATAGTTTGATTTCCTCGGACTATAATGGTAGAACTTTTAGCGAATTGAATTATAGCACTGGATGCATGCTTCGGATATTCGGCTTAGACTTTGGACATTTAAACTTAATGCACATACCCTCCTGCTATTAAATGGCATTTAATTTCTTCCTTTTTTTTTCAATTTTTACAAAATTTGTTTCATGATGTTTGTTGGAATATTCTTCATTGCATGCCAAGAAAGCAGAACAATCTCTCGACTTTTTCACACATTGTAACTGCTATCCTTGGCTGAAACTCACTGATTAAACAGAGCTCTAAACCTTTGACATGTCTGGTCTTCAAGTATACAGATTGTCGTGTAGGAATTTCGTACACTTCTTATAATAGCATCTTCCCTTCTCATTTCAGCCGTCCATTCAAGTGACCGCGCCGTCCAAGCCTTCCACGACCAGACCCCCATCGGGTAGACCCCCCTCTGGTCCAGCAGGTAGGCAGCCCCAGCCACCACCCACAGCCCCGCCCACAGCCCCACCCAAGGCACAAAATGCCACTCCCAGCCCAGGTTCCAAGGACATGCACTTGACTCCCACCAGAGACAAACCACCTCTCAAGCCCTTGGGTAAGTGTAGCTTGAAATAGTGTGGAAAAAAAAATAATTGCAAGCATAGGACAGTTGTTCCTTTTTCTTTTAAGAAGCATGTGATCTGATATTTCCATCAAAGAATGATGCAATGATAAAAGTAAAGATATACAAACTAGAAAAGCACTCTGAGAGCGCAGACCTCCACCAAGCAGCTACTTTCCACCAATTATCTTGTTCTTCCATAGAGATCAGTGATTTCCAACCCATACATATGTATGCTGAAAAATCGCCCGATTTCCCAATATAGAAGCCTTTGTTACGTCATAAACCCTCAGCTGAGCAGCGCGCCTCGCCCTAGCAGAAACTAGAGCACGCACTTTAGTGCGCGTATGGAAACTTCAAAAATGTGCAGGTTGAACTCCCAAGTTCATTAACCCTACTTGCCAAAATATAGAAAAAAATCCTTCATAAAATCCATAAAAATTTCTGGATTACTACCAAAATTTAATCATCTGTTTCATGTGTCATTCTCAACCTTTCCTGCAAGTTTCATCCAATTCTGTGCCCAACTTTTTAAGTTATTTTGCAGACAGACAGACAAACAAACCAACAAACCAATAGTAATGAAAGCATAACCTCCTTCCTCGGTGGAGGTGAAGATAGATGTGCATTGTGTGGAATGGTGTGATCATAAGACATTGGTGCTTTTCATGAGTCTTTGTAGCTGCTGTTCAGATTCATAGGAGAGAAATAGGACTGCTGTTCTTGTTTATTTGTTGTAATCGTCTTATGACCACAATGGTGTCATCTATGTGATAATATGTATTCTTATTGGAATCTAAGAATGGCTGGTGTACATCTGTGCTCTATTCTGCCCTCATACTCTCTGCAGCCTCTTCAACGCCGTCAGGCTTAGCGCCAGTGAGACGTAACTCCAGGGAGAGGCTGAGGGAGCCCGGCACTCTACCCCAAGTACAGGAGGTGGGTCTGAGAAGTGCAGTCCTGTGTGATGTCTCTCACACTGTGTGGCAGTTGTCACATGGTTTATTGTCACATGATACATGTCATGTGATTTGTGTCATGTGAAATGTCATGTGATGTTTGACCTTGTTCTGGTTCATGTGATGTTGATGCTTTATGTAATTAAAAGAAAAGTTTGGAAACTCACAACTAAACAGACAGCAATATAATACACTATATACAAACTTTATATACATATATTTGCTTCCAGATGACGACATATTAGCTTGCACATTGTCATATCAAAGAAAAATCTCTTCCATTGAATCAGAAGCTGAAATCACACTGATTAAACTTGGGTAATTTGATTCCTTATACATCTTGCAAATATAATTTTGATGAAGGTGTTGTCCAAATATGTGCATTTTAGTGTTATGCCAGATATTATCTAGATAATGTGGTCTTTGATATTGAAAAGACTTTTGTGTGAAAGCTTGGCTGCCTTTCAGCTTGGTAATATTCAAGCCCCTTAGCCTAATGCAAAGAACCAGAAATGTCCTTATTATCCCAGTTTGTTTGTCTGTAACAAAAAAATGTACACAGCACCATGTTTATTTATGCATGCTTGTACCCATTACTCCTAGTACAATACTACTCCTTGTTTGTTTGTTTGTTTGTTTGTTTGTTCACTTTTATTTAGCAGTGTTTCAAGTTTTTTTTTTCCCCCTTGTTTTCTAAGCATGATTGAAGCCAGCTTGATATATTTGCTATGAATTGGGCCCCTCTGTAGCTGTCAACAACAGAGAGCCATATACCTTCTGTTTTATTTTGTTTCCATGTTTGCACAAGGCTGGATTTCCATTTGAATATGAAATGTGAAATATGTGAACATGCATTACTTGCTATGGTGTCTGAGAAGCAGTGTGTGTGGTTAACCCTCTGCAAACAAATCAGAATTCAATGAAATCATCTGTAAATGACTATTTTTATCACACAAAGTGTGCAGACAAAAGCATTTTAGTGCAGTTATGCAGGTAAATGTATGTGGTGATTTCAAACAGTGTGTGACCTAAGGCTGATAATGCAGCAGCCTCCTCTCCCAGGGACACATCTAGCTTTTTGCTAAGGTGGGGGGGGGGGGGGGGTTGACCCAATAACGATGGGTCATGGCAAGAAAAAAATTATAATAATAAATGATTAAAAAAAAAAAGCAGGGAGTCTAAACCCCTACATCCCAAAACAAAACAAAGAAAAGCACAAAAAGAGGAGCCCAAGGAGTGGGTTTAACCCCCACCCCCTCCCCCTCACCTAGATCCACCACTGTTCTCTGACCCTGTTTAACAGATCTGAAGAGTTATTGAATTTACAAAGTTTCTTTTGAATATAATGTGGACATTACTCACTGTGAAAAAACAAAAGATATCCATGCAATTTGTTTTCTCTTTTTGGAACTCTACATTCTGTCACTATAGTGTTATTTTCTCATCCGCAATATGTATATATTTCTATATGAAATACCATTGCTCATCACAACTGAAAAAAATAATAATAATGATCATGCATCCAAATAGATTTTTATTGGATGAAAGCCATGCTTCACTGATTTTTTCTTTCTCACTTTGAGACACATCTTATTCATGCCAGCTATGTTAATATTATCTGTGTCTGAATGAATATTGCTCTTTGTGTGTAAAAACCGGAGGAAGTGACATCACAGTTTAGGAAGAAATTCAAAACAAAACCATCAGTTGAAACTACTATTCGGTTTAGATTATATTGTTGTTACTGTTGGAAAATTATCTTTGAACAACCCAGCAAGTGCTTATTCCATTCAGCCTGAATTATTGTGCCACAGTTTGAGCTGGATGAAAGAAATACCCCAGAATAGCCGCCATTGTCACTTTGTGCCCTTCTAGATCAGAAGGGTAAAATGGTGTACTTTCTCCTGTGTGCCCCATGTGCTGCTTTCTGTGTACTGCTTTACTACTCCATCATGTGTATGTAATTGCATGCAATACTCAGGCTGATGAAGAAGTGGCAGCAGCTGAAGAAAGCAAAATGCAGGCGAAGGAAAAGCCTGCCCCTACCCCTGCACCACCCACCGAGCCAGTCACAACTTCTGTCTCACAGGTAGCCATATCCCCGCTCCGCCCTGTTCTGAGCCTTTGCTGTGGATTGGTTTTGCTGTGCTGTTTGCTGTACTATTTGCATATTTGCAATAGAAGGCAACAAACAATAACAAACACTTGTAGTGTGTTCTCTGTGTTGTGTAATGCATGCCTTTGCTTTTTGTGACTTTGAATATGTCACTGTCTGCTGTCGCTACTTTGTTGCTTATTTTGTTGCATGCAAAATACTTGCCCTGTAAGATACCTTTTTAATTTTCACAAGAATGCAGCATGAAATAGTTTTACTTTGGTCACATTCTACCCACACTGCTTGCCATAGCATGCATATTTTGACTCATGTTTTCCTATCAATATCTACAATGACAGTGATATACACTTTATAGTATTGATGGAAGGCAGAGATACAGAAAAAAAAAGCAACCCATACATGCCTTACGCTAATAAACAGACCCCTGTGAACAAATTTGTACATACATAATATTTGTATCTACGAAACATACATAACATTCAAATTAACATTTGTACACACTTCACATATTGCATAACCATAGTGAATACTCTTACTAACATTCCTGTCTGAGTTCAGCTATTTTTTCTCAACTCTAACCAACGCTAACCAACTTTCTATCAACTAGAGCAGACGTCTGCGGTGATTTTTGCTAATTTTTGTTTTGTCATTGTTGTTCATGATATGAAAGTTTGTGTTCTGATTACTGGTAGAGAATAAATCTTTCCTAAGAGGAGTGGACATAAAGGGCAATGTACCCTGTGAGGAGATTTTAACAAACAGAAAGGAAATATTCATTTACTAGTATATTAAGCCAGTTTGGGGTTCCACTTCGAGCATGAGCAGAAAAAGGTCATTTGTGCCAGCAGAGCATGTTTGATTTAGATTCACTGAGCTACGCATCTGTGATGTAATGATTATTCAAGAAATCCTTAAACTAGTAAGTGGTGCTTGCGACCACGTCCACCTGTATGACAGCAAAAGCACGATTTGGCAATATCAGTTGAAAACAATAGTCAATGCATTCAATGTATTCAGTGCAAAATAATGAAATGGGTGTTCTCCAAAGTGTAAATCGATGGATCATTCTGGTCACCTGGTCTACGCAAGTTCATCCTTTGTCCTGATGAATTCCGCAAATTGTTTACGTCGGGCAAGCCTATACCCTTTATCGCTTTGAAAACGAGTGTAGTGTCTAACCTGCTGAGAATAAAGAAAGGTCATTTGTACTCATGTGCACATGAGGTAACTCCGAACTGGCTTATTCACTGTGGACCTCTTTAAACTATGGGCTGTATTTTTGAGGCATGCCACTTTTATATCAGTCAGGGTTTTTAGACTAGAGCTGATAGTGTAAGATTCGAAGTGTGTAGCAGTTGTCCTCAAGGATTTTTAAGCTGTAGGAATTACAGATGCTGTACTGTCACACTGATTTTTTTATTTTTTTTTATTTGCCCTTTGTTGAAGCCTTTCTCATTGTAACTGGGTAATGTTGTCTTGCGATTAGTCAGAATTCTGGTAAAATAAGAAGAAAGTCCATGTTGTGCTGTGTCTCTAAATGTCTTTCTACATAGAATGGCTATACTTCCTTGACAGTTTGATTACTAAGAGCTTGATCTCTCAGATATGGTGCATTCGTTTCATGCTGCGTGGGTGAAACTTTGCATTCCTCCTTTCTGTTGGCATATGATAGTCTTAAATGAAGGGCTCCATGGCTTAATGGGTGTGATTGTAGTATATTGGTGTCTTTGGAACCTATCTTCATATAAAATACCATGAGAGCATGTAGAGAACCTGAAAGCTTAAATGAGGGATTGTAATGGAAGCTGTTGTTGTAAATTGCCATTATATGATGTCTATTTACAGGGCTGTGAATGCTTAGCAGTTCAGATGACAGATCCATGAGAAAGGGTAGCCTTGTGTTATGAACCTAGATTTTTTTTTTCTACCATAGTTCTAGTGCTTACAAAACTTGCAATTCTGAAATGATAGATCTGCAGAGCTACCTTGGTAATCAAGAGAAATCTTTAGAGTTGCAGTAGGTGTAGTTGTCATAAGTGTTATTTATTATTTTTTGTTGTTGTATGACACCAAGTCATTAAATAGCAAAGTGCAGACCGTAGACCTGCACTTTCAGGCCAAGTATTCTTCAACCAACCATTACATCATATTTTATTCACTGTCCACCATTTGTAGGCTAACCCACAGACGTCTGGCGAGCCAAGTTCAGCTGGCAGCGAGGCCACACCGCTGGCAGGTGGCAAACCTCAGGAGGGTTCTCGTCCAGGGCGGGAAGGAGTCCCCCGTGGTCCTCCGTCCACCGAAGAGGTGGAAGGGGAGGGGGAATCCTCCATGGACGACCTCGAGAGGGAGATTGCCGGAGAGATGGCCCGGCAGGAGCGAGAGTCGCAGCAGCTGGATGAAGCCGCTGGGAAGAGGGCCGCCAAGGGGCAAGGAAATGAAGAAGAGGAGGCGGACGAGGACGATGACGATGACCTGGTGGCCAGAGAGCTTCAGAAGGAGTATGGGCAGGACACCACGCAGGTACGTCCAAAGTCACATTCATGCTGACCGTGTTGTCATGTGGCGGTCATCCAGCAAGTTTTCCCCCATTATTATTCCATTCCATTTTTTTTTTTTTTTTTTTTTTTACTTCTTGCATCTGATGAGTGCGCTGGTATTTTCCCAAAGCTTGTCACAAATCCAGCATTGAATAGATAATTGACAGATGGAACTAAAAGGGATTATCAGAATTTAATTGCCAAGCAGTCATGCTGGATAATTCAAAACCAACCATCCTCTTTTTTTTTTTTTGTCTTTTTCTCGCAGATTGGAAGGACCGAGGTGTATGATGACACAATGTTTGGGGAGACATCAGCTCCGAATGCAGACAATGAGTGTAAGTTACAGCCTTCAAGCATACACACTCCCGTGCTTTGAAGGTTGAGGTGCATCTTCAAACTACTTTATGTAGAAACTTGTATATCCCTGTGGAGATTCAGACCAGATAATATTTGGATAGGAATGCATGGGACCAGTATCTCACATTTTCTGACTATTTTGCTTATGGTTTGATGTCCAGGGGGTTGTGACTGTCGTAGCAGTTTATTCCCATTGCAACAACAAAGTCAGAAAATTGGTTAAAGGCTTTAGCATATACTGAATATGTGGGCGTTACCTTATTCGGAAAGTCCCAATTATTGTTCCATTTAGCAACATTGCGTGTTTGTACTTTCGTTGTACATGCTGTGCCTATCAGTTACTTTAATCATTCAATCTCCTGTAAACATTTTCATAATCTTGTTTCCTTCATTCTTTTGGGGTTTTTTATTCCCCCATCACTATGAAGTATACGATGCTGAGTAGATAATGACTATCATAATGCTGTGTTATCTATGCAAATTTATTCAAATCCCTCTTTGTCCAACAGTTGATGAATCCTCCATTGAGGAGGATGTTGAGATACCAGGAGCTGGAGAGGAGGAGGAAGAGGATGTAGAGGAAGCAAGGATTGCCAATCCAGAGAGCCAGGCGTCGAGTGATAGTGAAGGCGTTGTCATGCCAACGTCTACCAGCAGACCTGTCTCGGCGATGGCGGTAAGTGTTTTTGGCATTTGTTTCTTGCCGCAAGGATTGGACAATAAGTCCTATAAAACTTCCGTAAATCTACAAATCATCTCGATTTGTCAACAGAATAGATGCACTCCCATTAACCCCACCCCCCTTTCTGTCACTGTACAGGTCATACAATTCTTCCACAAAGTGAAAATTTTTAAATCAACAAAAAAATCTATGTCAAAATGCTTGCATGGTGGTCCCTCTGTAAGAGATTGTTTTAATTGCCTAGTCTACATTGACAGATGGTTCAGTCCATCAGGTTGGGTCAACAAACTACATGATGTCCATGCAACAGAGGCATCAACTTTTTCATTTCCCATTGAAGATCATTTCAAATCTGGTTTAGTTTTGCTGTGTCAATATTATCTTTGTCCCCTGCTATAGCAATGCATGTATAAATCAGAGAGCTTTTATGGATTTTTCTGTACTGCAAATTAATTTTCTTATCTCCGTTACATGGACATCACATTTACATGACATTGGCAATAAATTCTCCAGCCTGAAATTGCAATACCCTGATGCATGAGCAGTAGAACAAGATGAGATACTGTTTTGAAGTCATTACTGGCTGACATTTGCTCGGTTTTAATGAAGCCTGGACTTTGAGTTCTTGTATGTCACAAAAGATGACCCAAATCTGTGGACTGACCCAGACATTTTTGATGTGATTGAAACAAAAGACATGACAATAAGGATGATTGGTAATGTGGTACATGTAGTGGTATGATTCTCTGCAGTGTCAACGTGCTTCTGCAAAAAACAAAAAGAACAAAAAAAAAAAAAACATGTTGCATGTAGCTACACACACAGATTTAGTGAATGAGTGATTTATTTCTGCAATTGTTATACATAGATTGTTTGCTCATAGAATTGCTTCTGTATCATTAGTATATACAATATGTTTTACTCTGAGGAAATCTCCCCCAGGAAATTTTGTTGCATGATGCATTTGTGCATTTCCGTGATTGAAAATCTGCATAATCACACAATGTAAACCTGCTTCCGGTGAGATTCTAAGAACCCCAGCAGAGTTTTGCACAGCACCCAACATGTTCCCCGTAGGCAGTGGGTTACATCACTCTTGCCTCCCTCTCTCCCTCCCCCTCCCCCCCCCCCCCCCACCCACCAGAGTGAGGACATCGTGATTGTCAACGTCAGTCACCTCAACCTGGAGCCCACGGCAGAGCTGCTGGAAGATGACAGCATCCACAAGCTCTTTGTCGAGTACCAGATTCTGGGGATCCCCCAGGAGGAATTAGAGACTCCCTTCTCCCTGCCGAAGAGGGGCAAAGCGGGCTCCCTCTCGCTCTCCTACAATTTCCACAAAGGTGAGAAGAGACATAGGTGGTACAGTCTTTGTCCACGGTTTAAACCATAGACAAAGACTAGTTTTTTATGGGGCGCCAAGTGTCGCATGGCCTATTTCGTTACAAAATCAGTCATTTTTTTGACAAAATGTTAACATTTCGTTACGAAATGACTGATTTTGTAACGAAATAGGCCATGCGACACCTGGCGCCCAAACAAAACTACGGTCTTTGTCCATGGTTTAAACCATGGACAAAGATTGTACCACCTTCATGAATTAGGGCCATAGAGTTCAAGGGTGTGACGTTCCAACTCAAATTTGATTTGCGATTTTAGCTGATGAACAATATTTCAAATGGTATCCTGTACCCTTCTATGGAAGAAAACTGCCACATAAAAGATACTTTGGGTAGCAGTGGTATAAAAAATGCATAGCAAATTTCAATACAATACGAGGAAAATTATTCCCTCAAGTTTTATATGAGGTAGGATGTTCAGGAAACCAAAACCCCAAATATGGAGATTGAGTGAAAGCATCAATGCTTGTAGAACATATCTGCTCAGTAAAAGTGTGAGGAAAATCAGACAATCTGTTCAAAAGTTGTACATGCTAAGTTTGGATGCCATCATTGCTGGATAAGGAGACTACTCCACTCCGTGACGTCATTTTATTCTTTATATTGTGGTCCAAAATGTCATCTTGAGCTGTAGTATTTTGTCATCCAGCAATGACGGCACTGACACTTTAAAAATTCATTGCTTAGGAATCAATCATTTGATTTTCTCCAAACTTTTACTGATGCGGTTCTACTAATATTGGCACTTTCACTCAATTCACATTTATATTTGGGCTTTGGTTTCTTTTATAATAAGTGAAATGTAATGAAATGAAGTTTGGAACACATGGTTCTTCAGTATGTTTAGATACATGAAAGCAAATGCATGGGAAAACACAGTTGAATAGAAAGCTTGTCAATATGAATATTTTATTAGTTTTTTATGGAGGTTCATACTTTTAAAAGATGAAGTGACCAATACAAAGCATGGACATTGACATTTTTTGTTCCTTTTTTTTTTGACTCCACTGTTTCTCTTCACTAAAAATAGATCCCTGCTATGGATAGTTTGTTTGTTTTTTTCATGACTGATATCACTCTGTGTTGATTTGTGTGTGTGCAAGTTGTATATATTTTTGTATATGACAAATGCAAGCTGGGCTTTCACCTGCGCACTTGTAACAAATCAATTTTACTGAGGGATTAAGACTAATCCAGTCAATATCCCTTCATAAGTGATTCATTGGAATATCAGTAGAAGGGGATTTTATGCAAACTGTTCTCTCTCATTCTCTCTTTTGGCAAAAGATATGGCAGTGTCAGTGAGATTTTCTAGATTTACTTCTCCCCCTTCCCCTCCTTTTTCTGTCTGTTTGTCTGCTTAAGCTCTTGTTTTTTTCTCTTTTTCACCTTCTCACAGGAAGTAATTATGCATCAATTTTCTGTGCAGATTCCATCGATATATTGACGAGACTAACTGCCATGCATTTAGACTAGTTTGTGATCCGTGTGTGTATCAGAATGAAAATTAATCTAGGAAATCAACACAAAAAGCATGGTCAGCATTGAATATTCATTGTTAGCCCACTTGAGCCAACTGGCTTAGTTGAGCTATTGCAGAGTCTATTCTGCTTTATGTGTTGTGCTTGAACTTTGTCATACTTTCAGCTTCTTGAAAACTTGTAGCTAGATTTTGACCAAACTTGGTGGGAATTACTAATGGGAGGGGGAGGGGATCGTGTTTTGTACAGATGGCAGTGGCACCCAGAAGGGAGTCTCAAAAGTGGGTTCCAAAGTGGCCTGAAATAATGAAATTTAGCTAATTTTCTTAATTTTTGACATTTTCAACTTAAAAAAAAAAAAAAAAACTTTAAAGGGATCACATTTGGTTTGTGCCAAAATTGTGTCGGACCCCCAGAGGCCCACATTACCCAACTTAGCTGATATTGTCATAATTTTCTACATTTTCATCTTCTTGAAGATTGATGGCTGTATTTTGGCCTACACTTGTCAGGAATCATCACTGGGGGAGGGGACTTTGGTTTATACAAGTGGTGATACTCCACTCCCAGGCAATAGGAGGACCTCTGGGTTTCTTGTTTTGCTCTCCAGTAGTGGTGCAGTAGAAGGATTAGAGTTAGGTTTAGGGTTAGAGTTTGGGTTGAGGTTTGAATTAGGTTCAGGATTAAAATTAGGGTTAGGGTTAGGGGAAGGGTCTGGGGTAATTGCCTTAACACCGGAAAACATAGTTTTGATATGAATACAGAAACTGTTGATTTTTGCCCTAAAATGTACTCATATGCTTTATGTGAAATGTGCGAAATAACTCTGAGATGACACAATTTCAGTTAGGTAGTGACAAAAATGCAAAATATTAGCCCAAACGTCACGCTGTCAGTATTGCAATCAGAAAATGTATCCAATGGCAGGTGGTGGTTGCTATGTAATGTTTCATAATAGATAATCGATAACCAACAAATGGTACCGAAGCAGTATCCATCACTCTTTCAAGCACAAGTAAATTGCATGCAGCTTGTTGGGAAACAACCATTGCAAGGGCATGATTGATCACCATATGACATTCTACATACTCAGTACTGAGCAGGGAGGGAGCTTCGGGAATAGAAGTCAGATACATCAAGTCTTATTTAACAAGGGTACAATTTTGGCCTCAAAATGCTCCAGAACAAGTCATTGTCATGGCAAATCTTGTCAACCAGAAAAGTCCTTTTTAATATTTTTCAAGCAAATCCCAATTGATGAAAGATGAATTTTTAGTGCTTCTGAGAATTATTCAGAACTATGTTTTGCCTTTAAGGTATTAATAGTCATATCCCACATAAGTATGTTTGACAAATGGGATTACTTGAATTTGGAACATGTGACCGAGTGATGTCTTTCTCCCAACATCCATGTCATGGTACTACAACATTTGTGATCGTCTTTTCATGAGCACTTCTCACATACCTGCAATTGGAATCGATAGAGGTATTGCTTGCATATATCAACCACGTGAGTAGCTAGCAAGTTCTAGTGGCATGCATCGCACAATTATTGATACAGCAGTATCACTTGTTCTTGTCTGAGATGTAATGTTATTCTCGTTCATTCGACTGCTGCCTTGCCGCGGACCGTGGTTGTACGGTACAACCACCAGTGTTGTAACCTTCAGTGCAATTATAAGATCGAAATCTGCGTGGTTAATGGAATACATTAATATCAAATCTCAAGTTTGTAATTCATATGGGATATAAAGCAAATAATCATCTCCTGTTTCTCAGGCAATTGATGCAATCTAACATTGTCTCAGTGATCCTTGAGATGTTTTTCAGCTCTCGCCTACGGTTCGGCCTAACAGACACCTTACGGATCACCTCGGCAATGTTAAAGGACAAGTCCACCTTCATAAACATGACAATTGACAGAATGCAGCAATATTAGTAGAACACATAGGTGAAAGTTTGAGGAAAATTGGACAATCCTTTCAAAAGTTATGAATTTTGGAAGTTTCAGTTCCGCGATCGCTGGATGTGAAGACTACTACAGCTTGTGATGTCATATGAGTACAACCATATAAAGAAACTATAAAGAAAATTCAACATATTTTCACTTTTCTCGCATAATAGAAGAGCACATGACTTGTCTCTTTCAGAAGGCAGGGGGAGTGATATTACCCTTAACATATATCAGTTACAAGTTGAGGGAATGTGTACTTTTTTCAAAAGATGAAATTTTGTGGAATTCTCTTTATATTTTCCTTATATCGTTGTACGCATGTGACATCATCAACAGCAGTAGTCTTCTCATCCAGCAGTGACTGCACAGAAACTTTAAAAATTCATAACTTTTGAACGGATTGTCCAATTTTCCTCAAACTTTCACTGATGTGTTCCACTTATATTGCTGAATTATCTCAATCCACATGTATATGAAGGTGAACTTGTCCTTTAAATTGTACCATCGCCCTCCCAGTCAATGATTACGTGCTTACTGAATATGTTTTGCCTTCAAGGTATACATAACTAGAGGATGCCACAAATGTGGGATCCCATAAAGCCAGATTCCTTCAATTCTTCTTAGATTTCTTTCCACCTGTTTTGGCATCAGAATTAATCATATACAGATTTTAGCTGTAATGCCTACTCAGATTAGCTGTAAGAAATTAATGCATTGTTTTGCCTGTAAGATGTACATAAGTACCTATGTTTTTCGCCTGTAAGCTATACATAACCAGAAGATACTACAAAAGTTAAATCTCTTATTGCCAGGCTTCTCCAATTCCTCTAAGCTTCCTTTCCACCTCCTTAGACAGTAGTTTGGCATCAAAATAAATCATATACAGATTTTAGCTCTAATGCCTACTCAGATTAGCTGTAAAAAATTAATGCATTGTTTTGCCTGTAAGGTATACATAACTACCTATGTTTTGCCTTTAAGGTATACATAACTAGAAGATACCACAAAAGTGAAATCTCTTATTGCCAAGCTTCTTATATTCTTTTTAAGATTTGCTTCCACCTCCTCAGATAGTATTTTGGCATTAGAATAAATTGTACGGTGTATTAACGCCAATTCCTACTAAGAAATAAATGCATTTGCTTATAGGGATGGTGTACAACTGTAGTTTGGGTTGAGATGGGGGTTGAGGCTCTAACTTTTTCAAAGTGATTAGAAACCATGTATACATGAAATTTCAAAGAGCATACAATTCAAAGAGGATCTAGAAATTTATTTGATGAAAATCGGTTTTGGAATGGTTGAGTTATGTGCAAAACAAAGTGGTCTTAATTAAAGGTGTGTCTCACCTTTTACTAGAGACCTTGCACTCTTTGGCAGGCTTAGAAAATGTCATGGTTGTCATCAAGAAATTGAAAGTCTCTCTCACAATGATGGTAATGATGAATATTAAGGTAATAATTCAAAGTGCTGATTATAATGAAAATGATACTGTTACTGATGAAGATGGTAAAACAGATGAGGAACTAGAGATGATGATGATGATGATAATAATGTCATTTGTAATATCTTGATTATCATGACATCAATTTTTATTGCATACACTCTCTTTCAACCTCCTGTTGAAGGGGTATTTGTTTCTCTTTTTGGATTCATTAACAATATTATATAGGAAGCACTTGTATACCTTTGAACAAATTTGCATACACTCTCTTTCAACCTCCTGTTGAAGGGGTATTGTTTCTCTTTTTGGATTCATTAACAATATAGGAAGCACTTGTATACCTTTGAACAAATTTGCTGTATACGCAATATATTTAGTGAGTCTAAATTTTTTAGAATGTAGACTTCCCAACAATTTCGCGAGTGGTTGAATTTCGCGATTGTGGAGTACTGTGCTGCATGGAAGAATGTATAGATCTGCATCACATTCATATCAGGATCAAAGTCATTATTTATGTGTGTCTTTAATTTCATGAGTAGCACCTGATTCGCGAAATCAGCGAAAATAAAAAACTGGTGAAATATTCAGCATATACAGTACTTGGGACCAGCAGCTTTAGGTCCCCTTGGAGTTGCTAGGCAGTCAGGGTAAAGTCCCTTGCATGAGGGTACATTTACATTTGCCAGAGGACTCCTAAATGAGAGACCTCACAATCAAGAGTCAGTGGTCTGATCCACTTAGCCAAAAGTTATGTGCTAAAATGCATGGGATACTGTAAAACCAGACATTTTTGCGTGCATGTAAGTTTTGCAACTTTCAAGAGGAGCCAAGATTTGCGAAATTGAGATGCATGTGAAAGCTCTCGTCTACACTTTATGCATCAAATGCAGGTGCCAATTTGTGAAAATTTCATGCCGCAAATATTTCTGGTTTTACACTAAATGTGATTATGTAATATGAGAGGTATGTTACATCAAAGGTGACAGCATCCGATATCATCCTATACTGTAGGCACATGGAACAGTTGTCTCTCTCCCTTACACACACACACACACACAAACACACTTACTCATAATACTGTTTTGATGTGATATATTCCCTGCTCACATTGATATGTGCTTTAAACTCATTGCCTTCACACAGTGATCCACGTTGACGCCGAGAACCATGCGACGCGGAGGGCGTACCTGGCTGACTTCTTGAGACCAGAGCACGCCGAGCAGGGAAGGTGAGTTTGGGTCACCAGACTCTCTCATACAAGGGACCCCCATTATTGAACTGATATGTCAAGTGAAGATTCAAGGGCAATTACCCCCTGGATAATTACCCCAGACCTTTCCCCTGACTCTAACCCTAACCCTAATCCAGAACCTAATCCTAATGCAAACCCAAACTCTAGCCATAAACCTAACCCTAATCCTAATCTATACTCTAACCTTGTCACTAACCAGGATGTGGAATAGGATCCCTCCTCTTCTGAAAAAATCTCCAACGCTGGATCACTTCAAATTGAATTTGAGGACCTACTTGTTTTGAAATCCGCATGTATGCGCTGGAATTGTTCTGTCGCTGCCTGGTAATTTGTATATATTTTATCTCTTGTGGTGACCAGGGATGACATATCATAGCACTTTGTATCCAGTGGAAAAGGTGCTGTAAAAATATCAACTGTTATCATTATTATGTAGCTAATGATGGCAGAGATCATGATGATGGTGATGATGATGATGATTTTGATGGCAATACTGACATTGACTTTGATGATAATGATAATTGCAACAGTGAATTCTGAAGATGATAATAAGGTATGATAATAAGCTGATTGTGATAAGAATAGTAAAAGTAATCCATAGTGCCTTTAGTCAGGGCTCGACATGAACATTTTTTTTTTCTGGTGGCCCACTAAATTTGGGTAATAGTCAATAGTAATAATGCTTATTTATGGATTGGTTCTGACGAGGAGTAAATGAACTGAGTAAATATCATGAAATGCATGAAATGAAGAAATGAGCAGAATGAAGGAATGAAGGAAACAGACAAAGAGAAAAACAAGAACGAGGTGAATCAAGCCCTCTCATCCCGACAATTTCAGACTCCGACTGACCGTCGTCAGCGAGCCCCCAGAGGAGGAGCAAGAGGATGCGGAGTGTGTGGAGGTAGGCCACGCCTACGTAGACCTCCGGGCCATGCTGGAAGAGGGGCGCGACATGATCGACAGTGAAGTTGATGGTGGGTTATACATCATTGCAGTTTCTTGCTTCTCGTCTGTATTCTTTCACTGAAATGACAATAAAACAGAAAAGAGTACATTGTTGTTGCTGGGGTGACAAGACCTTGTATCTACAAAATGTCAAATGTTCAGGAGAGCCAAAAAACATGGCGGCCAAAACACTATAGCGAATAGGATAGCCTTTTCCTTTGACACGCCGTGATGGCTTCATTTTTGGGATTTTGACAGGACATCACTTAACCCATTATTTGACCATTAATCCACAAAAGTGAGTCATTTACACCAAAATTTCAGATACAAGGTCTTGTTACCCCAGCGACGTTGTATTTATTGCTATTCTGTTACTACCTGCACTTACAACAGCATCACATGTTCTTTTCTATGCAAATGTTTCTGACAATGTTCTGACGTAATGAATATTAAGGCATGTAAGTGTGTCTATTTTTCATCTTTTTCATGAGTGGGGATGTGCTGATTAGATTTGACACATACATGTTCCCAACTCTTATGTGTTGTGACATCAAAGCAAAGTAAAAAACAAAACAAAACAAAGGAAAAAGTGATTATTATTCAAAACAAATCTTCTCGTGCAATAAGAATTCTTGTCCAATCTTACAGATTGTTTTGATTATTCTGCCTGTCCACCCATGGGCAAAACGTTCCAAACCACAGTACGATCTAAACTTTGCTCGGTATGCCTGAATGGGCCTTTATACGTCCTTAGAAGATTGCTCCACCAGAACCTGTCTTGTACTATAAAATACATTTTCCACCCACCCCTTAATTGACAGTGTACAGCGCCACAGATGGGACGACCGTGATCGCCGTGATGGGAGTGACGGTGGAGTGTGTTGCCGCCCTCACGGCCATTCAGAGGGAGATGCAGATGTTGGAAGAGGAGGACGAGGAGGAGGATGATGGCGACATTGACACTGATGAAGAATTATGATGATATGGACACACACACACACACACATACAATGGCTTCTGATGTGGAATACCTGTATATTGTATTAACAGCGAAAATGTCATAATCTACACTGGCAAGACTAATACATTGCAAGTAGTTGACAGCCTTAACAAATAAGCTGAGGTGCAAGCATAGACTCTAAGTCTCATTGGTGGTATTAGAGATTATCTGGCATGAATATCAGTGAATCAAATGTTTTTCATTCATTGTCATCCTAGACGGGTAAATTTTGACTGGTATATAGGATCAAAATGTTGGTTGGAAAACATATTAAGTGCTCATAACCTAAAAGAAATTGCAGTGAGGAGAAATTCAAAGGATGAGCATGTTGTTTGCTATCATTGGCAGAAAGGGTCACCTTTGTTCCTGCAAGCAAAGAAACTGCCATGTTTAGACAAAACTTCAATGGAAAGTGAGAAAGTTTGCTCTAGAACTGACAGACAGTAATTTGCATACACAAATACTAGGGAATCCTTACAATGAGGTTGGCTACAACTGAAGTCCTCTTTTAGCAAGGCACATTGTCAGGTCACAACTAATGTTTTTGTGTTCACCTATTGGAATTTGAAGTTTAACATTATTGCGAGAGAAATTTTGCCCCCCCCCCCCAAAAAAAAAAAAAAAAACACAAAAAACAAAACACACACCAACAAACAAACAGACAACAAACAAACAAACCAAAAATGAAAATTTCTATGTGAAATCAAACCAGCCGAAATGAAGCACACTGTTAAACCAGCAAACTATGTTGAATAGCCACTTTCTATACTTGCCAGCATTATCACTGAGTGTTTGTGGTACATGTGCTGTTCACATGACATTATTAAAAGTTTGTTTTCATTTATATAGAATTCATGCCTTTGAAATACCTTGGCCATAAACATTTTTTTTTTCTATTTTCCATACCTTTCTCATATAAAATGTCTCATCTTTATTTTACTTAATCTGTTCATACTTTTATGTGGAAATTATCTTTTTCATCTAGTGACGCACACATTTAGTTCATGGATTTTCGAGAAACTGGAACATACTGTTCTATTTAAGTATTTGTTTTTAAGGTAAGAGTCAACGACAGAGACTAATAATATTACTTTATACATGTACCCAGTCCTAATTACTTCATTGCGCTGTTTCTCTGACCCTTTAATTACTTGATTAACATTTGATATAGCTCCTCAATCTCTCCTTCTGTATTCACCCATCCAAATAGTGATACTTTTAATACATGTTATCTCTACAATCCCGGAGGGAGGGATGTTATCCACCATATAATCCAATTGTGTCAGAAATGAAAACAAGAAAGCATTACCGCTTGGCACAAATAAGAGTGTTAAATGTATGTATTCTCTTTGGTACAATTTAAAGATGATGTATGTGTAAACAATGTGAAGATTTATTAACATACTCAACGGAAGGTAGGTCCTGTCTGAACATGATTACTGTGAAATTAAAAAATTTGACAAGCACAGAGAATAGTGTATTTGGTTTTCACGAAAATACTCATAGCACTTTCTTTTTTGTGTTTTCAATTTTCCTGTTCATTGATAATGTGTTGTACTATGTGAGTAACCCCATTATACCACAACATGTTCATACAGTGTACATTTATGGATGTGGTCCAAAGATGAGAGTCTGGATACAACAAGTTAAAGGCATAATTTACCATTTGCAGAAGAAACAAAACCCAGCATTAGTGCTTTAAAATAGTTCGAAAATGTGAGTTAGGGATAGAAACAACCACTGTAAAAATTTGAATCCGCATAATCGATGTCAAGTATTGTTAAATACACAAAATGTGAACAATATATATAATAAGAATGCTCTCAGACTGAACCGTCTACAGTTAAGGTTTATTGAGAAAAATGCTGATATCTCCTTATATTTTAGGCTTTATTGTGAAAATTTTATATGGTAGGATGTTTTGTGATACAACAGACCTACACATATGCATCAAATGTGATATCTTTAACATTTTTGAAATCACTGCTCCCAAAGGTAAATTGGACCTTTAAATTAGCTGGACCTGTCAATCATGTTACAGTTGGATTCCCCTATTAGTCCATGGGCCAGGCCAGATATTGGTACCATCTGAGGTGGCAATACCTTTTTGGTGTCATTTTGTTTGTCGGGCATAGATATGCTTATCAAGCTATGATAGCATTTCCAAATGAGTAGCTTAGTCATAATAAATGAATTTTAAACCAATTTGGTTTCGTTGTTATATCCCTGTACTTCTGAATCGAGACCAACCACTATACAAAGAAGAGCACTGTCTTCTGTATGTTCACAGGTGTTCTGTTGTAAACGCGGTGCGCTTAGTCTTTATTCAAGGCAGCGAAGGGAATATCCAAGGGTTATGATGTCCACAGCGCTTAGTCTAATATTCAAGACGGCGAAGGGAATATCCAAAGCTTATGATACAGTGTATATCCCTTTATCTAAAAACAACAACAACAAAAAAGCAATTTCTCGTGAATTTTAGCGTCTTTTTCAATTATTTATCATTTTCCGGTGAAAACGCTGGGTTGAAAACGCTAATACCACGCCACTGTCGCTTTATTTCCATCCAACAATGAAAGATTATGCAAAAACAATGTACCGGTACACTACAATACATTATAATTAATAATGTTGTAAATGAACAGAGTGATTTTTGTTTAAAACTGATGTATTTGTTGAGAGGGTGGTATAAAAACAGTATAGATAATCCCTTTTCGAATAGGAACTTTAGATATGATAACGGTACATTGTTCTAGATAAAGACTAAGCGCACCGCGTGACAGCTGTGGACATCATAACCCTTTGGATATTCCCTTCGCTGCCTTGAATGAAGACTAAGCGCACCGCGTTTACAACAGAACACCTGTGGACATACAGAAGGCAGTGCTCGTATTTGTATAGCGGTTAGTTTCGATTCAGAAGTATAGGGATATAAAAACGAGACCAAATTGGTTAAAAATTCATCTATTATGACTAAGCTACTCATTTGGAAATGCTATCATAGCTTGATAAGCGTATCTATGTCCGACAAACAAAATGAAACCAAAAAGGTTTTGCCACCTCGGGTGGTACCAACAACCCATTTTTCGGCTCTTGGCCCATGGACTATATATCTTTCTTGGCGTATCCGGGCAGTTACCCCCAGAGGGCAATTACCCCCCGGCTAAATACTGGTTAGTGGTAAGGTTAGAGTTAAGATTAGGGATAGGGTTAGGTTTAGTGTTAGGAGTTTGGGTTTGGGTTAGGATTAGGTTCAGGATTAGGATTAGGGCCAAGGGAAGGGTCCGGGTAATTGCCCAGGGGGTAGTTGCCCTAGACCCCTTTCTTGGCTGTAAACGTTCTAGAAAATTATTCTCAGCTCTGACCCCCAAACCACTCTTGTAAGAAATTTCCCCACAACACACTTGCCTTTCTCCATCCCAATCCCTCCCCTCCCCACCCCTCCTTCTCCTCCTCCTTCTCCTCCTATTCCAAAGTGGCTGCTGTATTTTGTTTTGTTTTGTTTTGTTTTGTTTTGTTCTTTTGTCAGGGCAAACATGTAATTCATACAACCAGTCCATCACCCAGCTCAGGAATTTGTCTATGGAATTCCATCATCCAAATTCTCTCGAGGAGTCAGCGGCTTTGCAGGATTTCACTTTTCTCATTAAAGTGATTGCTCCTGCATCCATTACATGCCATCTATCATGTATTTATTCAAAGAAGATAAGACAGAAACCATTTTTTCCCCCTTTTTTGTTTGTGCTGCGTGTCTTTTCCATCGTCAAGATTAAGGCTGAATCCGCTATCAATTCTTTTCAATCAAGCTATGTCGTTGTTTCTTGCTCCCTTTGATTGAAACAAATCCATTGATATTTAATAATAAGAATAGATTATATACACTGTACAGTCAAACCTGCCTTAGCAGCCACCTGTCTATAGCAACCACCTGTCTATAGCGGCCACTGAAAAATCCCCCCCCCCCTTCCCCCGAGAGAAAAGCCCTGCTAAAGACCCTGTGTAAAGCGGCCACCTGTCTAACATGACCAGCGGCCACAAATTTTGTTTCCCGCAGTAGATTTTAACCTGTCTATAGTGGCCAAAAACCCAATGGAGCCGTAGCCAAGCCGATAATTCATCGTGTTTTTCTGCTTTGTAGCCGTGCGGGCAACGTTCAGTGATCGCCTGCATTCATCCCTCATTCAGTCATAATAATGCACTAGTGTTAAGCTTTCTTCATGACAATACACATAGTACTGTGCAACAATTTCATGTACACTGGCATGGTTAATGCATGAAACACATGGTGTGTGTGCATATGTACACACATAGTACATATACATGTAAGGATACAACGTTGATACATGCACATTTAAGCAATGCACACAAGGTTGGATTACCTGTCTATAGCGGCCACCTGTCTATAACGGCCACTTTTTCCGTCTCCCTTGGGTGGCCGCAATAGACAGGTTTGACTGTATATATATATATATAGAGAGAGAGAGAGAGAGAGAGAGAGAGAGAAAGAGAAAGACAGACCGACAGACAACAAAGTACATTGTAACAAAAGAAACAACCCAATCAACAACCCACGTGTGCATGATGTGGCTGTTGAAGCTCCCAAAATGTCACCGAATATATGCATATCAATCACGTTAGATAGAGCTCAGCTAGCACTCAGCAGGATCAAAGTTAAAAGGATCGTATGGTATTGTTTGAGACCTAATTTCAGATTTCTGAAATTTTTTTTTTTTTTGTGATAAGATAGTGAGAAACCTCCTTTGAAATATGAAAGAGCCTGTAATTCCAAGAGTAATTCAACGTTTATTTGATGAAAATTGGTTCTGAAATAGCCGAGATACCCAAAACAGAGCGATCCAAATAAAAGGTGGGACCCACCTTTTACTGCGATGACTTTGTTTTACTTTGTTTTGGGATGTCTCAGTCATTCCAAAACCGATTTTCATCAAATAAACTTTGAATTCCTCTTAGAATGGTATGCTCTGTACTATTTCACAAGTATTTTCCTGGTATCTCACAAAAAGTTAAAAGCCCAATCCTCGCCTCGACCAATACTACACCATCCCTTTATGAAAGCTGCTATGCATTCAATTAGGATGTGCACAGGAAATGGTCTGCTATTTGGGCAAGATTGATTCTCCATATTGCTCTCGATATGTCACTGATTGCTCTATCCTTTTCTGCCAACGTTCCGAGGAAAAAGGTCTTTTGCATCTCTCTGTCAAGAGTAATCTCCTTGTTGCGGATGTGATATCAACCTAAATAGCCATTTTTTTTTCTCTCTCTCTCAAATCAGTTGAGCCATGTGATAATGCGAAGAGAAAATATCTGGTTCATCTTTATTTATTGTATTTGATTATTACTATTTTTTTTTTTGTTCTACCTTGCATCATGGGGAAGGGGTGAGGTGCTGACTAAATAGCATGATGATGATGATGGACAGAAATTAAAGACCTGAAAGGAATATTCAACAGGACCTATGTTTAATATGAGCTTGACAAATTTCGATACAAAACAAATGCTCATTGGTCAGATAAATACTGCTGTATACGTATTTGATATTGTATGTCCATCAAGCAGGCCGCATATGCTTGCATACTTGGTCTAGCGTTCGTGAAAGTATGGAGGAAAGAAATGTTTGTGCAATTACAGTTACACAGAGGGTGTACTTTTAGAAGTACGTAAGTATTCAGAAGGCAGTAAATATATTCTGTGCAGCAGACTTGCAGAATGTCCATTGTTGTGACATATGTTGTACCCTCATACATGAAATACTTATGAAGTTTGTATATTATGTAGCATTGTTCATGCTTTGTACAGTTTATTAAACAATCTATGGCTTCTTTTATGGACTTGTTGATGTCATGTACTTGCATTGTGAAGTTGTTTGTACGGACTCTGTTGGTGTTAAAATGACTGCAATACTCGTCAATATGTTATACATGTGTGATGACTTCAAGGCTAGAAATACTGTGTGCTATCATTATTATTATCATTATTATTATTGTTATTATTATTATTATTATTATTATCATTCTTATCATTATTATTATTATTATTATTATTATTATTATTATTATTATCATTATCATTGTTATTATTATTATTATCATCATTATTATTATTATTA
The DNA here is from genome assembly GCF_964275005.1 of Diadema setosum. Classification (NCBI taxonomy): domain Eukaryota; kingdom Metazoa; phylum Echinodermata; class Echinoidea; order Diadematoida; family Diadematidae; genus Diadema; species Diadema setosum. The sequence goes on along the minus strand of NC_092693.1, from coordinate 6,813,278 downwards.
TTATTATTATTATTGTTGTTATTGTTATCGTTATCGTTATCGTTATCATTATTATTATCATTATTATTATTATTATTATTATTATTATTATTCTTTTCTCTAAAAAATCACAAAATGAGTTTGCAAAGAGTTTACTTATCATAGATACAACCCAGAAATTTAGGTTGAATATTATGATGGTCCTATGAAAGTATCAACATAAGAGGTGTGATCATGAAACTTTGGGTGCTTTTGAGCTCTCCAAAACGAACCAAAGTGAACGGAACCAAAACGTAGTGAACTAAATTGTGCCTGATTTCGAGTGTTTGAACACTCCGTAGAGAAAGCATAACTCACGAGTTATTTTTAGAGGTGGTCACACATTTTGTAGTAGCAGGGTCATTCACCTGGCGAGCTTAAACTACTCATATAGTACAGATGTCCCAGACAAAGAGAATGCACTCTTTGCATTATGACATATATGCATGTTATTTGCATTCTTCACATACCAAATCCCGGTATGGTTTTGGACCACTTTTGGAGCACATCGTAAAGTGGTCCAATTTTGGTTCGGTTTGGTCTGGTACGGTACACTATTGGAGCGTTCAAGCGCTCCTCTGGCTCGGGTACAGCACAGTTTGGTCCGTTTCAAGAGAGTGCTTTGTCCCAGTTCTGTCACCCTGTAAACCAATGTTCATACTCATGCGTACACACACACACACACACACATGTAGCACAGACACTTGCTCATGCAGACATAAAAAAAATTCCTCTTCCGAATCTTTTGTATGTCACTCGTCTCCATCATGAAGAAAAAGTTGAATTCAAAATCATATCCGAAAATTGGGCACTACAGTAGTTGAAATGACACCTTTTCAGACAGGAAAGGTTTTTGTGGGTTTTTTTTTTCAATTCATTCATACCTATTTACACAATGGATATTACAAAAAAAAATCTAATCATATACATCTGCATATTTCATATTTCTTAATATCTGACATTAATATGCATAAATAAGGCCAATATATCGTGGAAATTCTTTCTTTCATCATGTCACATACTGCATCACACCAACCATTGGCATTCTTGGCGGGAATCTGTACCCTCCCCACAACACCTTCAGAAAGCTGAATACAATACATGTGAGACAATTTACAACTGAAGTCACACGCCTACGCTTCGTATCGTCTTCAAATTCTTTAGCAGAGCCATCCTTGTATCTCTACTCATTTTGTACAGAGAAGCTGTGTACTCGAACACATTAAAGCCACTTGTTACTATTTAACAGATAACCCCCCTCCCTCCACTTTAGTACTTCAAAACCATTCTAAATTGTGAGTTAGAGATAGAAACAACCAAAGTATATACTGCTGTACTAATCAGTATAATCTGTGCTAGGTACTGTTAAATATACAAAATATGAACAATAGTTTTATTAAGATAATTTCTAGAATAAACCATCTCCAGTTATGGTTTTAATAGAAAATTGGTGGTATCTCCATATATTTGTGGCTTTATTGCAAAATTTGTAAATAGTAGGATGTTTTGTGATTCAACAGAACTATACATATACATCAAACATTCTCCTTGTGGTAAACAGTGGTTTTAATGTCTCTTTGCCCCCCCCCCCCCCCCACACACACACACACACACATACATGAAACAATAAGGCATACAAACAGCAAAAAACAGAAACAAAAAAAAAAAGAAGAAAAACACACACACACACTCAAAAATAATAAAACATACACATACACACACATTGAACAATGTCTCCAATTTTTTAACCGCACTACTCAGACCTGCCATGGTGAAAGCAAATTTGGCATTTAAAAACATTGGTAATAATCTAAAGTCCAACACTGCCCTACACTACGCGTCCTCTGACGGATGAAATGCTGTGGTTTCCTCATTTTCACATAACCTTTCTGTCGGCTTATCCTTGCACATGTATATGTATGCATACTTCTGTAGGTATACCTTCATCGTTGATGAGGGATTTAAAATTTATTGACCGACTTTGTGAACAAAGACGTCCCTTTCATCCGTGACAAGCGCTTCTTCTTTGACCTCACTGGCAAGGCCAATCAACGGCCATCCTCCGTCTTCAAAGAAGAGCGATAGCAAATGATACTACGAAGACTCTTAATTCAATACAAATAAAAAGGCTCTCCCATATCCTGCTGGACTAATGAGATGAGATACATGTATGCAAATCCTTCATTAGAATCCTTGGGCTTTTGCCCAATTTGATATGTAAATCCGAAGGGGGGGGGGGGGGGGTTGGTGAGTCATTTCTACAGTATAATCAACTGGAACCTTGTGGAGAATTTGAGAAGTTTACTTGTGGATCATCCCCTGATCTGTGTGATTACCAGCTCATCAAAAAAATCCAACTAGTGGAGGTACAAAAGTCGCGAGTAGCATTTGAAGAGGCCATATAAAGAAGGAGACTGAACTGGTTTCTATAGCAACCAAATCCTCGCCTGTCCTTTTTTTTTCTGCTACACATACATGTCTGGCTGAAGCTAGGCATACACAAAATGAGCACGGACAAGAATGTGGATGCTCATACAATGCCTGGAATCACTTTTATTACCCCCCCCCCCAAAAAAAAAAAAAAAATCTGTGGCTTTTTTTGTTTGGTGCAACAAATGTTTCATGATTTTAGCACAGAGAGAATAAATTACAATTGATTGTTAATTTCTCTTTTCCCTTCCAGTTAAGGATTAAAAAATGTAGTTCCTTCTTGACACCAGGGGCCCGTTTCATAAAACTTGTTATCAGTGACAACTGCCACATTTCTATGACAAATTTGCTCTCGGCCAATCAGATGCAAGGATTTCAGTAGCTTGTCACATCTATGACAACTTGTCACTGATGACAAGTTTTATGAAATGGGGCCCAGATCTTCTTAACCCATTGAGGATGAGCTGATTTTGCTATAGCACGCATTTCCCATAGACACCTGCTCGAGTATTCTTCAGACTAGTTTTCAATGGGTTAAAGAAAGACAAAGACACACTGACATACTGCTCACTGACATTTGTACACCGAAGCGTATCTTGATGTGACGTCATTTAACTTCAAGGAGTTTCACATCTTACATTATGGCAAAATTCTTGATGCCATGCTAAGATGTGTGCCCCTGTCCATACAGGAATTTTGTCACATCTTCAGAAAAAGAAACTAGCATAACAAAGCACGCAAACTGCACTTAAACATGAAAATAACATATCAAAAGCAATAAGCACAAACCAACACAATGAACTACTACAACAACAACAACAACAACAACAAAAAGTCCCTCTGCCTTATCTTGATTATATAGATTTTTTTTTTTTTTTTTTTCAGTGGGCAAGTATGTTTGATAAAATCATATAAAGAACAGATTAGCATACATGTACAGTGCACTCCCGTTATAATGAACATGGTTATAATGAAATTCTGGTTACAACGAATTAAAAATTCAAGCCACAACATTATCAGCTCTATGTTTTGTTATTGTTTATTTGTTCGGTTATAACGAAATTTTGATATAACGAAAGAAAACTGCTAGTCCCGAAGACTTCGTTACAGTGGGAGTCCACTGTAGTAAGCTTCAGCATTTGCATCACGGCAGGGAGAAAGAAACCAGTTTCGTGGAGTACATCCACAGAGGCTCTACCCGACACGAGGGCGGCATGTCCTCAGCAAACGTGACCCAACGACAACTGGGGCATGCAATACTGGATTGGAGGTATTCAAAATGCTATAAAGCCCATTTGGCTTTATTCAGTCCCCCGGGATAATCTCCACTGCTTCCTACAGACTGCTGATATTTCAGGATTTCATTTTTCCACGGATAGAAGGCGGAAATTGCCGGTGGCGGTTGCAACTCTGCTGCTTGTCTGTTCCCGCAGACCCCTTTCTGCGATGCAGCGATCTGCGTGATCGAGTTGTCCCCAGAGCATCAGCTTCCTGTCATGTGACACAATGTCCTCTCGCTGCTCAAGCTTCCACAATTAAAGGAAACCACAGCCCAAATATCAAAGTGGCTTGAGAAAGAGAGGCAACATTTATAGTAGAACACATCAGTGAAAGTTTGAGGAAAATTGGGCAATTGATTCAAAAGTTATGAATTTTCAAAATTTTGTTGCCATCATCACTGGATGACTGGGAGACTACTACACTTAATAACATCATTTTGGACAGCATAAAGAGAATATAATGAAAATTCCACAAAATCTAATTTTTCCAGTAAAGCACACATTCCATCAACTTGATACTGACATATTTTACGGGTAATATCATTTCCCCTGCTTCCTGAAAGAGGAAAGTCAAGTGCTCTTCATTATGCTAGAAAAGTGAAAATATGTTGAATTTTCTTATCATTGTCCTTAATGATATCATGAAGTATAGTAGTCTCCTTGTCCAGCGATGATGACACACAAACTTTAAAAATATATGACTTTTGAATCAATACTTTCCTCCTTTTCCTTTCAATATTTTCCTCATACTTTTGCTGATGTGTTCTACTATTATTACTGTTTTCACTCAATCCACATTTATAATTGGGCTTAATTGGTTTCCATTAAAGCACTGACTTGTACTTGCAGGCAAACATGACCCACAAGGCCAGGGCTGCCTCGGGGTATGTGAAGGCACGCACCCGCACAGCCAGCCTGACATGGTCGCCACGGCATGCGATGATTTCTTGACACACTGGTGACCTGAAAACAAATCAACACAGGGCAGAAAATATGACTGTAAAACCAGAAATTTTCGCGTACATCTTAATTCACGAATTTGCATGCATTTTATTTCACAAATTTTGCAAGAGGCAAAGTTCACAATATTAGAATATTAAAAATATTATTTCTTGTCTACACTGGACAGAATGCCAGTGGCAACTCCTAAAAATTTCATGTCGCGAAAAGGCCGTCGACTTCAAATCGAAAAATGCTGCGAATATTTCTGGTTATACAGTATCCTATCAAGTCCCGTGGTAATTTTGCTGTACAAATTCTCTCCTACTCCTCATTGAATAGGCAACTCAGAATCTTAAATGTGAAGTCTACTTTAGAGAAAGAACTACTGTACAACAAGATATTTTCACAGCATGACACGTTTGCAAATTGGAGCCAACTTCATTTTTTTTTTTTTGTGGCATGAAATTTTTGCGAATTGTCACTGGCATTCAACGCATACAGTGCAGACAAGAACTTTCTTGTGCATTTTAATTTCGCAAATTTCGGCTCTCGAAAAATTTGAGAAATTAACATGCACGTGAACATTCCTCATTTTACAGTTAATGAAATACATTAAATCTGCAAATGGGTACAAAACATAGTAAAAATTTGTCAATTTTACAGAAGCCTGTTTGGTGTGCACTCCTCATCCATAGCCATATGCTCCTTGCATACCTCATCAGCTACTACAACATTCATGTTGAATTATGTTGAGTTGTGAAGAGTGTTTGACACAAACTGACACAAAGCAATGCAGTGAATACAAAGATTTTTACAATATTGGGCAAATATCAGGCAATTAATTACTTCAAAGAATGTTCACTAGGCACCGATGATTAACGTATTCTAGGAATCAGTGCTTACAATGTACACTGTACATTTCATCAGGGGACATATTTCATAGCTTCCCACAATTCTTCACATGCATGGATGATTGAAACACAGAGAAAAAAATGCTGTCAGTACTAATATCATACTCTACTACTCAATTACACTACATTACTACTCCTACTACTACCTACTACTACTACTACTACTACTACTACTACTACTACTACTTCTACTACTACTACTACTACTACTACTACTACTACTACTACTACTACTACTACTACTACTACTACTACTACTTCTACAACTACTACACTACAACATCACACTCTACTACTGTAAAAGCTGTTCTTTTCGCAAGTAGGGTTTAATTTTCATGAATTTTGTGAATCACTGTTCGACTGCAAATTCAACAATGCACAAAAATATTGCAAACGGACAAGCATTAGTGCACTTACCATAGCCACAGCGTCAAATCTGTGAAAACATCTTACGGAAATGTCTGTGACCGCTTCATTCACGACAATATTTGTACGTGGCTATAACAGCTTTTAGAGTACTAGTACACTATACTACTTTACTAATAATATATTAATACTACACTTAAATACACTACACTTAACTACACAGTACAATACAACACGGCGTTATGCTGACATTTCAATGTAATATCAGAACGACATGGCATGGTACAAACCTGAGGCACATTGCAAACACCTTGCGTGCGTTGCGGTGGACAAACTGGATCGGGAAACCCTTGAACGTGTGCCCGTCCGGCACCGCCCTCCTTATTGCCTGCTGGAACTCCTCGTTGCCGGGTGACAGCCCCGTGGTCCTCTCAAGCTCGTAGGCCGCCAGGGCGGGGTTGAGAAGGAAGCTGAGCTCCTCGTCCCACACACTGGTCAGTCCAATGTCCTGCGAAGGGTCAGTGAGACACAAACAATAATGATTATGAAGATATGGAGAGGTGAGCCTGTACAGCGCCAACTTTATAAGGAAAATCCCATCATGGTATGTTGCTTTGTATGAAAACCAAAATCAGAGAAGTAAATCAGTGAAAATTTGGAGAAAAAAAATCAGAGCATTCAAATGCTTTTGAGATGCACAATTATGTAAAACATCATTATTATTTTTTTTTTTTTGCATAACTACTAGGTTTCAGAAAAGGGGAGCTTATCATATTCAGAGCTTATCTTGTCATTTCAACTGTTTCAACAGGGATAGCATGACTATGTTTGACAACTGCCTAACATCTAGTCCACGACGGTACCAAACCATGATGTCCATGAAACCTACCTTTCTGTGGTCTACGGTCAGAGCTCTCAGCTCCAGCTCCAGCTCATTGCTGACCAGGGCGTGGTCAAAAGAAGACGGCACCAGGGGTGGGATATTGGGCCAGTGAGACTGCAGACAAGAAAATGAGAGAATGGGGAGGTAGAGCACAAAGTTGTGAAAATTCATACATAATATGAAAGACATCCTTTTTCTATTCATTTAAAAAAAATATTGGTGGCACTGAACAGGATGTCTCTTTGAGCTGACAACCATTAACTTCCCTTACATAGAAATGAACAGCACACTAATCATTAGATTTTGTGTCGAAGTTTGCTTTCTTACAGGCATTAAACAGCATACCACACCTCTGTAGTATTGCTACGCTATTACAACTCTACAGCAACTATTTCATGCAACAGACATTACTCTTTTTGATTTGTTTTCATTTTAGAATGTAAATTAAGTGATGATTTGTATGTTGGTCAACTAAAGACTTGCGATGTGGGATATTATCACCTCAATTATTATGTGCTTGTGATCTAGATAATGGTTTACACGAAATTTATGAACCTTGACTGTTTGCTTGCACTTGAAGGGCTTTGAAAACTATCAGTTTGTCATGAAAAGGTCACAAGGATCTCCGATTTCACCTTGTTACATCCTATACCTCATAAATATACCGCAACAGCAATAGAAAATCAGGACTGCCACATTCACCGAGTTAAGAAACTATTCATCATTGTAACCAAACTTGCTACAATGAGCCTTTTTTTTTTTTTTTGTATTTCCCCGAATATGCCAATGGCAATGGCTCACCACATTTGACGGACCACACACCGAGGAGATGGCATCAGCGCTCATGGCTTTCCATAGTGAGGAGTCATGGAGGTCGAAGTAACACAGCTCAACTTTATCCGTGGGCTGGTATACACACAAAATAAATATGCAGACAAGGATAATAACAGTGCTTTGTTCAATTGTGCAAATTTTAACACATAGTTATTGCATGATTGCGTAATGATTGTGCCCGAATGCAGACAAGATTAACTTTGAGCACTTTCCTGGAAATTAAGCATTGACAAATGCCATGTAAGATATTCTTTACAGATTACGTAGTGAGAGAATTGGTCAAAGCAGGTGATACACAGATGAAAACTAGCATAATATCTTGGTTGAAATAAAAGTAAAGGTCTCCTCAAAGTGACTTCAATATGGGAAAAATACTGACATTAATCTCTCCCTACAGAATTACTTTGCAGTAACACATGTATACATACTATAATTAAGTGTATACATCAAGTACTTTTGAAGGTATGGAGAACATAGTGTAACTTCAGAACTAAATGGTAAAATTTTAGCATAACCAGACCTTTGACCCTTGACCCCATAACCCCAAAATTCCCCAAAGAATTATTGTCAGGCAATATCTATCAAGTTTCATAATGACACCTTGAGCCTTTTCAAAGCTATGGAGAAAAAAAGTTGAATTTTAGCATCTGCACTTGATCTTTGACCTTTTGCCTTTGACCCTTCAGAATCATAATCTTGGAATACATGCATGTTACACTAAATTTCATGAGAATACTTTCAGGCACTGCAGGGATATGGGGGGGGGGGGGGAAGGGAGTGATTTTTTAAGAATTTGACCTTTGACCTCGAGCGTGTGCACCCAAGAATTGATAAGGCCAGCTTTGTCCGTCCACTCGTACATACATACGTACATATGTCAAGTTTCATTCAGATACCTAAAACGATTCTTAAGTTATGTTGCCTATAAACGCAATTACGGACAGAAAGACAGAAAGATGGACGGATGGAAGGACAGACAGACTGCCGGATGGTCAACCTGAAAAACATAATGCCTCAGATGACACTTTGTGTCGGAGGCATTAAAAAAGCACACACAATTACAACAATTTGATACATATTTCAATCAAACAATGTTATCTGATTTTGTGATGTGAAGAGCTATTCACATAGGCAGCAGTCATCTTATAGACATAGGACCAGAAGAGGATGCCGATGGGCCTTTAATCCTCATCGATTCGTTGTTTACCTCTAATTACTGCCATTTAGAATGTACATCTTCCCATGGGAAGCACTCTACTAGAATGTGGGGAGATTGGTATAAATAATTCACGAGATGCCGCAACAAGTCAGTGAGGGGGAGAGAGAAAGAGACCGAGGATGAAAAAAACTGAATAATACATTGGATATTTTCAAGAGTTCAGTACGGTTAGCTGGAGATGGATATGAATGAATTACATGATAACGGAATGTCTCAGATGGGGCTTGTGAGCTCTTGAGGTAAATCTCGTTATTTTTCTCTCCATGAAAAACAGGCAAATCCTCCATCTCTATCTAAAGGCCATTGGGAATAATCAGTTGAATACATTTCAAAGAATCTAAGATGCCGCTGGCTTTGCAAGAGAGTGGACTGTCCTCGGTACGGCATTTAATACTTAGGTGATTTTTCTAGGTGATTCAGTTAATTATTTTTCTGAGTAGTTTCATACACCTGTATTAAGACAAAGCCTATTTGAAAATGTGAAGTCCTACGTCACAAGCTGCAGGGCTGAAGGATCTTGACATGTAATTTCATAGGATTTGCTGTTTAAAAAATCCAAAAACATTTCTTTATCAACGTCATTACTAGTCATACATTTGCACATGCAATAAAGAATGAACACAGCATCACCCACAATCATCTTCGGCTTTACGTATGAATGCCAATACATATCTCTATTCATGTACTTTGTGGTTTCCAGATCAGGGATACACGAATAAATGAAACTCTTGAAAAGTTTCCTGCATCAAAATATTCTGTTTCCCACCAACTCTACGAAGAACTTTGAAACTTCTCAATACGTTTTGCACACATGCAACCCAGACAAAAAAACTTGGCGACACTTCTATCACGCTATCCCGCAGACAACACAGAATACTTTGAACCTGACACAGTGATTGTTGCCAGTAGCTTCCATGTGAGTTGCTATGCGAGAAACAAAAAAATCCTGTTTTAATGTTACTCCGGACAGATTTGTGACAAAAAACAAAGACTCGGCTCAAGAAGATTTCTATCACTTCTATGACTCTTGCTAGCTATAAAATTGCTTGTTTGTTTGTTTGTTTCATTTCCATATGAGAAGATGGCTGGATAGCCCGTATTCAGCTGCAATAGCTGGTCTTCCATGGGGTCCAGTTGGATGTAAGGCAGGACCACTCCACCAGGTTAAACACCCTGCTCTTTGCAATGAATAAATGAAGCGTGCTCTTTAACATGCACAAGTTGTGACTCTCTCAAACACGGGACCTCCATTTTATGTCCTATCCGAGGGACAGAATGTTTTGCCTCTTACTAGAGGGGACAATATGATTACACACAACAATGCTCAGTGGAACCTGGGAATTAAACCGGGGTCCTTTGGATCATGAGGCAGATGCACTAATGACTTGTCTAACATATGCCACAACCTTGGTGTGTACCTTGACTCAAACATGACAATGTCTACACAAATTCAGTTTGTTTTGAGATCAGTTCAAAGTCAGTTACATAATAATGTTTCATCTATACATATCTTAACAGTAGTGCTACAGTACTAAGAAAATATGTAATGCATTGATTTCATCCTGCCTGGATTTCAGTAATGGCCTCCTGTTCAGTTTGCTTCTAAACTTATTAGCAAAATTACAAAAATTACAGAAGTCGGCTGCTCATGTAATAAACCTCTCCAACAAACACAGTCACATCACACCAGTCCTGAAATTACTCCACTGGTTTATTATATAAACATATTATTATATAAACATATTATTTTCAAGATTCTTTTGCTTTTATTTCACTATTTAAATGGCTCTGCTCCACAATACAACACCAGCCTGGTCAACCAATACATTCCCTCTAGACTTCTATGTCCTCAGAACTCTTGCATTTTCATTATCTCTAAAGTGCACACAAAGTGGGGGAATGAACCTACTTGGCCAACAATAATTGATTGCCATTACTTTTCTTCAATGTACTTACTGTACCGTTTCACTCTCTTTCTTGTGCGCAAGTAACTCATATTTTGCACAAGTTGCGCCTGGAGCATTTAACTAAAAGACTGATTTGGCGTCTTGTACACTTTATCTACTACTACTACTAAATTAAAATTGGCATTCAAATACTACTTACTCTACCAAATCTATCCTTGAATACAGGGGGTAAAACTTTTGTTTCTTTTTTTTTCCCCCGTTTCCTTTCCATGCACATAATTTTCAGCACAGAGATGAGATGACTTCAGATTACATGTACCCCATCTAGTCCCCTGAATCACACATTTCCAAATGGCTTATGATTACCTGACAGTTTGCATAGAAGGCCTGGTGGTTGAAGACACAGCCAATGGTGCGGTATTGGTATTGAGGAGTGGGCTGCTCCACGGATGGGGGATCATTGGGATTCACAGGACGGTGGATGTACCTTGGTAGTCAATGGCAGAATGAAGGAATGATGACTAGATAAATGGTGACATAAATAATTAGACAAATACATGAATAGAAGAGTACTGATGTTTAAATACACACATATGTACAAACATACTTTAACAACCACACAATTGTGCACATACATATACACATGTATACACACACATACATTTAAAAATGCAGAATACAACCTCGACATCTGACCTAGAATCTAAGTCTCATCAATCAATGTCCCTGTCATACTTCACCCATGGAACATTTGAAACACGTCTGACCTTTCATCACCTCCCAAAATCAATTTTACAAATTAGTAGAACTGATCTGAAACCAAGAAAAGCAATAATAGCAGCCCTTTTGGTGCAGGGGCACACAGACAGAATTGTAATATCACGGTCATCCCAGTTTATGACAGTTGAATTATCGTACAAAGAATGACAAAGCTGACGTTCAACCTAAGGGTTTGACCTCTAACCTTGCAATCCCTTCATCTTCAGTGATGATCTATGTTTACCAACAACTGATTGCACAATTGTTATTCTTCTGTAGCCCATATTTGAAAATGTGGTAAGAGATACTGGTATATAATCATTAAAATAAGTTGCATTGATATTGTTTGCAATGTCATAAGCCTCATTTCCTCACTGCACTCCATGTTTAGACAGAAAAGTCAAATACAGCATTACGCCGAGTCCAAAGAGTCACATGACATGTCACATGACATGTCAAATTACCTCTGACAGGTGAGGCTCTCCCAGAATGTGACCAGTCCGTCTGCGCCCGAGGTCATAACCCAGGAGTGCGCCTGACCTCTGCCCTTTGTGCCCACACAGATAAAAGCGTTGAGGCCAAACCCCAGCAGCAGACTGCACAGTAGTACTGCATGATCTTCGCAGTCCTGGCAGGAATGGAAGGGTTAACCTTTCAGCGCCCAGAGGTTTGTTGCAAATTAACCTTCAAGTTAGCTCACTTCCTCGGCAAGTTTGCGAGGAAGTGAGACTGTGATGCACAACAGCAATTCTTTTTCTTTCTTTCTTTATATTTTTTGCTACACAACACCACTGTTTGGGGTTATGAATAGCTGTTTTGGCTGCAGCTTTCCCTGGGTAAGCTCACTGATACAAGCTGTTTCACAAAATATAGACCAAGTGTAAAAGAAGAAAGCATCTTCGGATTTGCACCTGTCGCTTGCTGGCTCACTCATCTACAGCACTACCAACTGAGCTCAGGCCAGTTCATGGGAGCGACATGATGAACTTTAAACAAATATCTTCTTGCCTCCATTTCCTCCTCCATCCAATAAATGCTTGAAAGAGTCTCTAAGAAAGACATATCATCTTGATAAAAACGGATTAGATTTTTCAGGTTAAGTATGCCACTGGAAAACATGCTTTTTCTGTCTTTTGGAATTTGAAATTATTTTGCTCTTGTTAGAATTGAATGTCATTTATAATTATCATTACTATCATGTCTATTTATTCTTTTAATTTTTTTTTTTTTTTTTTCAGTAGCAAAGGTGGGATTATCAAGCTTCAACAATACATTTATAGCCAAATTTTGGGACGGGAAATTAGCCAAAAACTAGCCACAGGGTTAGAATGTAATCTCAACGTGGCATCTCACTCACCCCTTTATTTTTACAGATGAAGGCGTGGACGCTGCTCCAAATTTCTTTCGGCTGTCCCCCTCCCACGGCAGACACCCGCTCGTACCCAACCACGCTGACGAATCGGGCGGCATGCCGAGGAGAGTCCAGGAGGCGGGCCCCCGAGAGCGGCTTGACGAATGAGCAAACTGGCCTGTTGACACCATTCTCATCCTACATATAATAATAATAATAATGATATGAATTTACATTAAGCCAAATTCACTCTGTAGAGTGCTCAAAGTGCATACATACTATTATCATCCCAGTCTCTGGATACATTATTTCCCAGCAAACACTGACAGTGCTCACTCTCCACTCCCTGAGGAGCATTCTAGACAGTCACCATTTTACAGGCACGCACATGCTGATCAAGCAACACAGACATTCTCATCCTACCAGGTACCTATTTATACTTCTGGGTGGAGAGCAGCAATGTGGATAAAGTGCCTTGCAGAAGTGCAAATGTGCATTTCAGACAAAACAGTTTCATAGGCAACATCCTCTTCTTGCTTTGGTATCTAAATGGCATCCCAATTAATTTGCTATTACACTACATAGGACTTTGATGATGGCAGAAAGGGGCTGATTTGCTCAAGAAACCCCCTGCCCTACCAATTTGGGGCACACATCTTCACTGCACACTGCAATGTGCTTTATTTTCCTTCTCTAAACATCCCCTACCATAGTGTATCAATGATAACTGCTATAGAAACAGAGGGGAAAGTGTTTTTAAAGTTTGACAGCATCAACTTGTACAGTATCCTTTCTGTGTCTCAAGTTAGATTCAGGGATTCTGACATTACATCTATGTAAACAATCCTCACGTTCAGCTCCTGCTAAATATTCCTGTTCCAGTCAAATATCATTTGGTGGAGACATTCTTGAAAAAAATGCTAAATGTGCGCAAAAAATATGAAAAAAACAAGCCGGCCATAATCAATGATCTGAAATCATATATGTGTTAAGCATATTGGCATTACACAATTTGGGGATTTTAGGCAATACATTCTTTCACCACATTACATGCTGGTAAAACTGCCAAGATGTTTCATGTAGCAGGGTTGTTTTCAGTATTTTTCACTTTATTACATCCCTTAATAATTTTACTTGCTTACATTAAGCAATGAAAGCACAGCTCACCTGTGCAAATATCTTGACCAGTCTATCCTGATGCGAGGGTCGGATTTGCAGGTATTCCCTCCACCACTGCTTGGCATACACCAGGAAGAGACGCTCACGCTCCGCTATGCGGTTCCTTTCCACCGAGATCTGGTCCAAAAAAACGAAGAAAACAAAACAAAAATGGACTAGTACTGAGCAGTGTCTTAAAACATGTGGTACTATCTATAGAACAACTAAAAAGATTCTAATTATCCGATTGGTTAACTGCTCATCATATTTCACACACATAGTTTTATAGTTTCAGATATCAGAAGAAAAATGAGTACATCACAAAATAAACATCACCCTGTCAGACACACACAACACACACACACACACACACAGACACTTGCCTACGTATTTCCTTTCACTGTCTACACGGTACCTCTTTTGAGCCCTACCTGTGTTGATATCACTTCTTCCGTGAGCATCTGGTCTGGTCTTGGGAGGAGCTCCAATTTGACTTCCAAGATTCCTACAGGAACTTTGCACTCAGCTCCTATATCACAGGGAGAAAGAGGGTAAACAGAGTACATGACAATAAGTCTCCAAGTCACAATCACATCTCTTTTTAATTACAACATAATGAATATGCTTCAAATGCGAGGCATATATATATATATATATATATATATATATATATATATATATATATATATATATATATATCGAGCTTCAGCACCAGGGATCTATTTCATTGGGAAGGGTAAAATCATTGCAAATTACAGTTCTTGCAGTTACCCTAGCAACAAATCAGATGCATTGGTTCTTATCAACAACCTGTTGACCACATTCACTGCATTCATTATGCAGTGCAGTTGTTGCATTGTCTATTAAAGGTGCAATCACACATCGCCGGTTTAGATGGCGGTTCATGGCGGTTCAGCAAATCGCCGTGCTCCGCCAAAGACCGTGTTTACACCGTATACAAACCGTGGTCATCCGTCACCCATCCGCCATGAACCCCGAGAACCGCGGGGAACCGCGGGGAACCGCCAGAAAAATTAAACATGTTTAATTTTTCGTGGCGGTCTTGGCGGTTTGAAATGGACCGTGTTCACATCGCCGTTCATCGTGTTAAGAACGGCATCCTCCGTGTTTGCACCGCAAGATCCGTGATAATACCGTGTTAACACCGCCATAATTTTCAAGCGAAAAGAAACAATGAACTTAAAAGAGAATAATGGCTCCGGCGACACTTCGTGGCGGAGCAATAAAAAATGGAGACAAAAGCAAAGATAAACCCATAATGCAAGATCGGGCAAATATATTAAATGCTACAGTTTCCTTACTTCTTTAACACATATCAGTAACAAATAAAGTTTAATGTTCAAAAAGTTGTTAGGTATGTTGAATAGGTACATCATTTACATTAAAAGGTAAGTTCATAATTTTATCAAAGGTTAACAGCTTTTAAGATGGCCAGCAACGTGTTACACACAGAAGACTTATGTAAATATGTTGGGTTCTGCTTTCGTGATTATGTATGCCATTTTTGTAAGACTGCATGTTGATACAGATATGTTGAAACTTAAGAGAGTAGAGGGAAAAGCAATGTTGAAACTTGAAAAAACACCATTATTATGTTACATGAACCTGTAAGTAAAGAGGAAACTATGCACATAATACTATGTTTCTTTGATAATGTATAATGTACATAATATGTCTTTTTATTGACTGTTGTTAAAGATATTATTATTATATTATCATCATTACCGTTCTTATATAGCGCATAATACCTTTGGCAAGGTCTCTATGCGCTTTAGAGGGGGAACAAAAAGATAAACAGGAAAATGTAATTTCAGAAACAGTAACATGCTGCATATATCATCATCTACAGTCACTATGTTACTATTTTAACAGTTAAGTATTTAAAACATTTTGGACTTATTGATGGAACTTGCATGTTCTATCACTTGGGATGCTGTTAAACAGTTCTGGGGCGGCATAAACCACGTTTGCCATAGTAGTTTCTCGTAATGGATCGAGGGTATCACATACAGATTCCCCTTACGATTTAGGAACTCTCCTAGGCTCATATTTCACGAGAAGCTGTGAAAGATAAGAAGGAGCAATTTTGTGAAAACATGGATAAACAAGCAACAAGATCTTAAATTCAACACGCGAAATAATTATGTTAAAACTTAATTAAGAAAAATTTTGAAAAAGAGAGATGTTGAAACGAGCAAGTACTTGTACATCACTTGATAAATAAACCTACAAATGAACAGGAAACTCTGGAAACTATTTTGGATTCTTCTTTGATATGTATGTCTTTTTAATGACAGTTAATACGGATATTTTAAAAATTAAAAGAGAAAGAGAAAAGTTACGTTGAAACTTGAAGATAATCGCTTGTTGCATCATTTATATCAATATGTAAAACACAGGGGATTACAACGTTTCATAATTTCTTTAGAATTGTGTTTACCTAACAAAGCAAAACGCTCCTTGTTGAAACCCATTGAGGACAAATGAAAGGGCTCTGATTGCATCCAACTACATGGGCTTGGTATGGACTCCTCCACCTTCCGGGACGATACGTGTTACTACCGCGTCAATCCGCGTTTGCTCCGTGTTCAAAACGTGTTGAGAACGTAGTCAAAGTGCTTTCCGCCATCATTGGGACACGGTTCACGGCGGTTTGAGAACCGCCATGAACCGCCATCTAAACCGGCGATGTGTGATCGCACCTTAAGGGTTTACATTAAGTCATACGGACGAGAAAAAGTAAATAAAATGTAGTTCTAATGCTCCTCCACACCATGACACTTGGGCAGTTCTGCGTAATTTTCAATTTCAAGTAATGATCAAAATGACTGCTACATGCCACAGTACAATGAAAGCGCTTCTCGCAATTCCATTCCTGTCCCACGTAGCTTGCATTTTATGTGATGATCGACTATCAAGCAGTGTTCCCTACTAGATTTGCAAATAAATGCTAAGTTTCTGTCACTCTTTTGTGAGCAAAAGTAATGGCCCTCCAATAATGTAGCAACTGGTCATTTGAAAGAAAAAAATTCATAGATTTGTCACACAACTTACATCAAAGCAACGCTTGGCATTTTCTCTACAACTTTGCTCATTACATGTCCAATGTAACAAAAATCCATAGAAGTTACACAGATTTGAAAAACAGAATGTTTTCCCAAAGCATGACTACGATGCTGTCTCAGAATAATGTGGCACACAGGGGCTTTACACCGTGGCACATGAAGAGTTTGGAATTTTGATTACCGTATACGCCATACATTTAGGAAGTCTATTTTTTCATGAATCAGGATTTCCTGACAATTTCACAAGTTTGTAACAAATAAAGACAGAATAAACTGACCAGAAAGAATATAAATTATTAGTGGAAAATTGAGCAAAGAAAATGGGATTCCATCGGGAATCCCATTTTCTTTGCTCAATTTTCCACTAATAATTTCACAAGTTATTAAATTCATGATCGTGGAGTACAGCAATGGACGGAGAAATGTAAACGTGCATGTCACATTCATTTTGGGATCTGCAAATATTTTCATGCGTTGCTACATACATGAATAGCATCTGACGTATGAAATTTGCAAAAGATAAAAACCTCACAAAAATAAAAACTCGCAAAATACATGGCATATACAGTATTCTGGAGACTGAGTGGAACACCCTCCTACCAACGCCCAGCAGCTCAAGAGGGATGCTCTGCCGACCACTGCTGGTGGACAGCACTGTCCTCCATTCTAGATAATGTGACGAGAGGAGGGTTGTTTCGCCCGTGGGATCTGTCTTGATGAGGACCAAGTGGATGGGGTTGCTAAGCGACAGGAGAGTGGTGGTGTCTGCCATCCTCGCTGCATCTCCTACACACAGAGAACAGCGAGAGGGAAGGGGGATATGATATATCAATGATGGCTAGCATGGGGATGAAACATGGGAAATGAACTATCAAGGGAGATTTTAAAGTAAAGTCCCTGTGTGAAGTTGAGGGCCATATATGCATACGAGAGAGAAACATATTAAACAGCATCTAAAGATGACCATAACTGTCCATGCACATGCTTCATATTTAACAATTTTCCATACAGTGCATGATTGTATACCGTCAAATTATGAATAAATTACGTATACTATCCAGGTGTGACTGACATTTGAATGTCAGAAAGGCTCCCTTTTTCATGCAGAGTCGGGGTAATTACCTGGCACTGCTTTCAGTTTTATGCCCATGCATGCAGAAGGAAATCCAAAGCAGGAAAACCCCAACTATGTCAGAGTATTGTTAACATTCGAAACATTTCATAGTCACAAATACATAATATTAACCAATCTTGTGGAAAATGATGCAATAAGCTGCTTACACTTACTATGAGAATCATAGCAGAATGTTTGACATTAAGGACAGCCTGTGTCTTTATCATACCTCATATATTCTAATTGTTGATGTTGCTTTTTTTTCTATTGAATACAAGTTTAGTTGATGAGAACATTTTCCATACCTCCTGTACGATTGTGAAGTTCAACTAAAAAGCCTTCCTGGAAATCAGGCTCGCAGGCACAGGGCACTGGCCGCGACCGAAACCTCTGACCCCGGAAGTGGATGTGGACAGCGAATGTGGACGTGGTCTGACCCGGAAGCGCTTCCGGCTCCTGGAGATGCTCCAAGAATGCCTTGCCTCCGAGAATCTGGAAGTACAGGTAGCGCCGTGTTGGGTCGATGTTGGCTGGTTTGGAAGAGGTGACGGAGATAAACATTCAGTCATTTTCAAGCAAAGAGCAGGCTGCACACCAAGGAAGGAGCTTAGTTCCATATACAGCAGTACATTGTAGTAACAGACTTCTGAGAGTGTAGACTTATCTTCACCTCACTATACAAAGACACAACATGCTCATTGCACAAAGATAGGCAAGTTTTTATAAAATATCTGCAGGGCTGCCCACTTCTGCATCTGCAGATCTAAAAATATACTGATGCAAGTAAAAATCATATTCTGAAGGCAAAAAATCCAATTTTGGCATAAAACTGTCCTAATTGCATTTAAATAATACACTATCACACTAGATCAACCTTTAGAAAATCACATTTTCAGTTAAAAAGCAACATTTCTCAGTTTCTCTGAGGGAAAAATGGAGTACTTATATCCATGATGTGATATTTGATATGCAGCCATTCACTCACCACATTTTAGTTCTAGTTTCCAGAGGAAACTGTTGTAGACGGCAGCAAAACAATTGACAATTGCAAACTGCAGTACAAAAGCAAACAGGTAATTTTGAAGGTGACATGCATAATTAGATTTGAAACTGTTAATTGGCCACTCATTAGTTTGTTTGCGTGTTT
Organism: Diadema setosum; assembly: GCF_964275005.1. Classification (NCBI taxonomy): domain Eukaryota; kingdom Metazoa; phylum Echinodermata; class Echinoidea; order Diadematoida; family Diadematidae; genus Diadema; species Diadema setosum. Next base: position 6,793,873 of record NC_092693.1, on the reverse strand, counting down.
GTTTTATTCTCCTTCCCCATCTCGAAATATCGCTCTTGAACAAGATCTGATTTGTATATGGTAACCTAATGTTCTGCCTTTTTTGCTCTTTTTTTACAATTCCTCTACATTGTTCAGTGATTGTGTTATTCTAATCAAGTTAATTGCTGTAAATAGTGTGATTCTGTATAATTTTTTCAATAAAACATAAATAAAAAAAAAAAGAAAAAAGAAAAAAAAGATTACATTTCACACACCAGACACACACATACACACACACACCTTTCTTCAGGGGGACTGCAGAGACACGATCGTCCTTGTTTATGAAGTGAGTGGCTTGTTTTGGGCGTGGACCATGTGATGCAGATCGTGATCCGGATGGACTACTCCTTTCTCTCCCGCCGATCTCCAATCTGTCCATGATTTCTTCCACCAAGCCTCTTTGACGCACGGCTTCAAGCAGCTCCTGCTCCCCCAAAGCCGAGCTCTCATCCACCTTGTCGCCGACTGAGTCGGAGAGAATGTCACGGATTCTTGCCTGGACATTCATCTGTGAAGCGGGTTGGCAAATTTTATGAGGAAATGCTATCAGTATCACATGATACAAAAACAAAATCAATTTCATTTATAAAAAAAAGAATATGAAAATGGCTGGAATCTGGTTCAAAATAAGTCCATGTATTGACTTTTTTAAAAACTTTCATTTTATGTCTTAAGACACTCAGCACTTCACTTCCTTTGCAATACATCCCCTTTCATCTGCAAGAATCTTCACGAGGCAGATTAAGACGGAAGGAGAAAGAGAAGGTCTTCATGAATTATGTGTGGATTAAAGTAAAATTTACTCACAATTTGAGACTACCACTCTGTGTAAAAAACAAAAACAAATCAGTAATATAGAAAAACTCTAGATTTAATCTTTATTCTGTCTCTTTTCTTTCTTTTTTTTTGGGGGGGGGGGGGTGGGGTTGCTTTTTCACTTAGCTCCCTACCCTGGCCTGGTAAACCACAGTCAACTATCAACAGCAACAAAATACCATTTCAGAAGCCCGAATTTATGAAGGCCACGGTTACACACATGCACATCACATGCACCATATTAAATGTGCATCACATGATGCGCGAACAGAAATTGAGGGAAAATGCTGAAATGAAGATGAAAATTACTCGACTGGGCATATGTTGGCACTAATCTGATATATCTATCACCAATAAAGAATTATACTTCAAGATTATTCCACATTGCTTCTAATTGGGGAAATTAAGCTGAAAAGTGATAAAACCAGCTTTCCAGGATGGTACAGTTTTAAACACTTTCACATGATACAGCTCTGATTTACACTTTTGTGCAAATTTCTGGACGGAATTGACTTTTGTTTCACATGCTTTATCATTAAGTGAAATTTCATTTCATTTAATGAATAAATAGGCAAAATATGGTCAACATTATGATAACGTTCAAAATAAATGTTCAGATTGCTCAGCAAGAGGGCGGCGTCGAACTTCAATTATCAAAGGCACAAGTGCACCTGTGGAATTCTTTTGTACATCAATAAAAATCTGACAACTGTTTAAATAAGTACAGCCAGTTGGAACTCCCATGTATAAAACCTCCTTGGCTAGACCCCCTAATCTAGAAAGTAGATTTTCCTGCCTTGCTTGCTTTAGTTCACTTACTTCTTCTTTTGTTTGCCATACCCATGGCATGGTCGAAACTAACTGCGACCAGCCCAGACGCGAAGCATAACTGGGTGAAGGAGCGCCCCGGGGTTAGGTCAAAACATGAATTTTAGTCACAGCTCTAACATTCTGCCTTGGTGGATAACCCACCCAATTTAGTTGACCCACTATCATCTGTGTATGATTATGCTCCAACGATGTTCCAAAAAGTATAACCAAAAGCATAAAACAAATTCGCCTGAGTTTTGCCTCAAATATACCATAAATACTGCAGTTTCGAATATCGTGACCATATTGTTGATTCTGAATCTCCATAGTGAAATAATGCCATTTTAGTGCATGCGATGCATTTTCTTAGCATGGCCTTAAAAAGGTAACTCAACATCGGCACCTTTGCGAATTTCATGGTCATGCATCGCGTTCACAATTTACTAAGCAGATATGTACCTGAACCGTGTTTTAGTTTAGATCTAGTTTGTTACTTTGCTATAGAGTTGCTAAAGATTCTAATCTTTTCTGTAGTTTTTAATGTTAATTGGCAGCAAGGTATTTGGCCTTTGCCCTCATGCCCTTACCATGGCGAGCGAGCCCTGGCCCTGCACTGCCACTGCACTGGGCACATGTGTCACTCATTCCTTAAAGGGATGGTACAGTATTGGTGGAGATGAGAATTGGGCTTTTAACTTTTTGCGAGAAACCGAGAAAACACTTACGAAATAGTACAGAGCATACCATTTATTTAAGAGGAATTAAAAATTTATATGATGAAAATCGGGTTTGGAATTACTGAAACATCCAAAAACAAATTAAAACAAAGCGATCGTAATAAAGTGTGAGTCCCACACTTATTAGAATTGCTCTTTTTGGGATATCTCAGCCATTTCAAAACCAGTTTTCATCAAATGAATGTTGAATTCCTCATCATGCTCATAGAATTACATGCTCTTTATCTCACAAAAAAAATGTTAGAAACCTGAATTTAGGTCTCAACCAAAACTATACGATCCCTTTAACATCTTAATAAGATTTCTAGGCCCATGTAGACCTACATGTATACTATATTGCAATGTATGGCCAAATAAATAATCCCATCTTTTACACGCGCACGCATGATCATTGTCGATGGAAACGATAGGATAGGGCTGGGACTGGACTGAGTCTGGGAACATTCGATCGCGTCGATCCTACCTGATCAAGCTGATTATGTATGATCTGCTTCAGTTCTGTTATTTTCTCTGGTGGGAGCGCTCTTGCCATTTTGAGATTTTCATCGAATGCGTTGCAGAAAGTCGAGAGTGGCCGTAGCATGAGCACTTATCAGCCGAAATACATTTCCTGTCGACCAAGCACGGCCGGCCACGGGTAGTAAACAACCCCTTTATCCCCGGGGCCGTGTCCCACTGTTGTATGGCGAGACATCGCTAGTGCAGTGATGGAATGCGCGCGCTATATTTTGAATAGAATTTGTATCGAAGCGAGGCTGGCTTGTCTCGAGTATGGTAGCTTTGATGAGCAAAATTAATAGGATTACTATGAATGCCTTCCTTTGTACTTTTTTTTATTTTTTTTTTTTTTGACAAACAAAAAACTCCAGCGCAAACAATATGATTTGTTGAGGGTAACTAATTGCTCAATTAATGATTTCTTCGAACAAATTATTTAGAACAGAACGAACTGCTGTGTTTTAAGACTAACTACTCTCACTACTCTAATCTTGTTTTGGGGTATAAGAGGAGATTGATTTTTTTTTCGTTTTTTTTTTTTTTTTGGGGGGGGGGGTTGTTATTTTTTTTTAATTGTTTGATTTTTAATAAAGGAAATATAACGTCAGCTGTCAATAAAGCAAAATTAATGACATTAGTTTACTTTCTTCTGAAACAAGAGCACATAGCAAAATTCAAACAATGAAGCAAAATTAACATTCAAGAATGTCAGAAATGAGAAATCCACTTGCACAAGTAGAGAAGTCCTTTGCAAAAAAAAAAAAAAAAAAAAAAAAAAATCCCGTCTGATTGGCTGATATATGGATGATAAATGAAAATGATTCATACGTTATATTAGTCATATCCTGCTTTCAGATGGAGAAATACCAAAATAGAAAGAAATAATAACTTACGTGCCATTGGAACCGCACACTTTAATTATGTTAAGGGCTCATATTACATGCAATGTACCTTACAGAGAGGTTTTTTTCAATAAATAATGCGTCTGGTTATTACATACGAATCCAGAATATCCCTGTTGTTCTCATGACATTAAATATTTCGCTCTTTCTAGCTCACGACTTCACACCAGTGCTACACTCACTTACACTAAAATATTCCTACCCCGACTAAATGAGACTCCCACTCACGCTACATGATACCGAAAGACAGTATTATTATTATTATCATCATCATCATTATCATTTATCACTTAGCTGCAACATACATTGTTCTTGTATCAATGACATTTTCCGCATATAGCTCTAACCAATAATCTCTCTCTCTCTTTTAGGGAAAGTGGGGTAAAACGGGCCCTACAGTGTATATAAGGTATAGCGGGCCCCATATTGCTATCCATATATCACGTTGATTAAATGAAACATGTTTTGATGTGAATATTGTGTGATGTTTTGTTATCTGACTATACATCCAATATTATTATCTTTTTCTTCCCATGGGCTTTTTACCTAAGGCCTTGGGTAAATCGGGCCATACGGGGGTGACAACAACGACCACAAGCCGTTTGCCCCCGGCAGTTCAGAAAAAAAAAAAAAAAACTATGAAAAATTTTTCATTTCTCTGTGGGTTATTTTGTTTGTGTGTGTGTGTGTGTGTTAGAATTCTTAAACAATTTAAGAGAACACACTGGCAAACGCTATTTACCATATAGCAAGAGCTCATATTTGTCTTAGAGTATAAGAGCTCAGTTTGAGCAGCCTGAGAATATAAATTACACAAACACAACCAAACTACACTAAACATTTGTGCCAACATCTTTATTAACGCCATTTAAACACAGACTGAATGGGACACTCGTAGGATAATGCATGTCAGTTCAACAAATTAATTTGTGACTATTGTATTTCTTTTTTTTCCTGTCTAAAAGAAAAAGAAGAAATCTTTTGTGGCAAATATATTATAAGTATAAAACACATTTTAAACACTATTAAGAAGACGACCTAAAGGATTTGAATATTGATGAATGCGTAACGAAAACTTTTTTCTAACGAGTACTAACCCTATTTACATTCTTGTAAATACGAATGGTATAGTTATTTGAAACAAACCAGAGAGCAACACTGAACTTTACGTTGACTTACTATTATTCGGCGATGTCCAAGTTCATTCAACAGGCCCGCAGCCAGGGTTTTTCAAGGGGATTGGGGTGCGTATCCAGATAGTACTGTGTCAAACGAATGCTGATCTTTGATTACTGTTGCCCGAATAGCCGGGGGGGGGGGGGGGGGGGAGGTGGGGGGGGGGGAATCAAGGGACAATGATAACCCCATTTTTATAGAATAGTTACAACATTTTCAAGCCTAAAAAGTATGAAAAATTAATATCCAGGAAAGATGTGAATGGCTAGATCGTGTTATCTATCGCGTCTTGATCTGCGTGTGCGTCTTCAGTGTAATGTGTAGAGGGCCTACCCAGTATCTTATTGAGGTGTATATAGGCCTACCAAAGGGAGAGGTGTGGGAAGGGCGTCCCCCTGTCACACGAGATAACTTATGTATTTTTAAATTCTAGAACAATCAGGTGCACTTTGATTAAGTTTTTGCTAATTTTTCAATCAAAAGTAAGAAAAGTTGATATTAAGAGACAACGAGAATGTCTAAATATGGCACAATGGTAATAATTATATGTCATCTCTTTGACAATGTTTGATCCGCGTAGCGTATTTGCTTATAATCCCATTTATAGAGGTAGCAAGTTTTTCCTGAACATTGTTTTTTTTTTCTTACTTTTGGGACTGAAAAATTCAAAAATATTACACCAAAATGAGCACTAGATTGTTCAATTCTAATTCCATAACCATAAAAGCTCCCAGTGTGGGAGGAGGACACCCCTTCTCCTATGATAGGGTATATAGGCTCATTCATTCAGTCATTCATTCATGAATTGTAGAATGAATGAATGAATGAGCCTATATACCCTAGGAGAAGGGGGTGTCCTCCTCCCACACTGGGAGCTTTTATGGTTATAGAATTAGAATTGAACAATCTAGTGCTCATTTTGGTGTAATATTTTTGAATTTTTTCAGTCCCAAAAGTAAGAAAAAAAAAAACAATGTTCAGGAAAAACTTGAATAGCTAAATCGTGGCATCTTGTCGCCTCTTTATCCGCTGTTAAATGTGTCTTTTCACTATGAATTTATTTCATGGAGATGGACCAAAGGGGGACCGGAGGGTGTGTATGGGAGAGGGTGTCCCCTCCCCACCACACGAGGGAGGTTTTTACCTTTATAGATTTGAAATTCAGCAATCTGGTGCGCATTTGGTGAAACCTTTGCCATTTTTAAAATGGAAAAGCAAGAAAACCAATATTCAGATGCATGTTTCCCCCCTCCCAGGTATTATAGGCGTCTGTTCCCTATTGGAGGTGGATATCTGGGAACATACCTAGTAAGATATATAAAGAAAAAAAATGATTTCAAATCTTCCAAATATTACACATAAAGTGCACAAGATTAAAGGTTCCAAAATTGATGTTGCGAGACTTTTCATGGCGTATATCTTTTTGCGCGATTTTGATTGACCCGATTTTCAATTTGAATGACAAACGTATACGAAAATGACTGGCAAAAAACCTATGATTTTCTGATTGTGAATTTGATTGTGAATTATAAATAGATTCTAGGGCACCCTTTATGCAAATTTGTAGTTTGTATGTTTGTTTGGTTGTTTGTTTGTTTGTTTGGTTTTTTTTTGTTCTTCATGAACACCAAACATGCTGGAATGATGAAAATCACAAATCAAATTAGTAGGCCTATATCCAGTAGAACTATAGGCCTATTATAGGCGTTGATTAGATATTCCAACCGCGTATTGGGTGATGACTTTCTTTAGTTTCAGTTTCAGTTTCAGTAAGTTTTATTTCTCCACTTGTACAAAACAGACGATAAGTATAACAGCATCGAACATATTATTCACAAGTCATGAAAATATAAACAAAATGTCGCATTACAAATACATAATCATGTGAAATAATACATAAATATCATTTCAGATCTTTAAGTGTACAGGTGGAGGACACCGTTATCAATAAGCAAAACGCTTGACTTGGACAACGGCCTTTGCTTATTATGCCTTGTAACAATTTTTTTTTTTTGTACCTAAAGGAAGGAACGGAACTTTAGTGGTCTCACATTTCTAGGGCCTAACGGAGTCATTAAAACTAACAATATTTATTGTAGGACTTTATCCTTTTCAATCACATTTGCATGAGGAAAAATAAATTTGAACTTTGAAGAAACTGTCATGTGCCAAATGAAAAATCTTGAAATGGGATGCGTATTAACATTGTTAGTGATTGACGTTGTCTTTAGTCACCCGTCAGATTGAAAAGGACAAGTCCACGTTAACTTTATTACAGTAATTCATGTGGATTAAGTGAATGCAGCAATATTGGTATAAAACACATCAGTGAGAGTTTAAGGAGAATCTAACAATCCATTCAAAATGTATGAATTTTTAAGTTTTTGCTCAGTCACTGCTGGATGAGAAGACCACTTATTATTATATTCAACATAGTATTATCTTCACTTTGCCTCTTTCAGAAGGCAGGGAAATAATATTACCCTTATCATACGTCAGTGACAAGTCAAGGAAATGTGCACTTTCAAAAAATAAAATTTGGTGAAATTCTTGTCCTTTATACATCTAACCCATGCAATAGCTCTTGTCAGAGTCTGGGAGAGTATACCTATTGATTGAAATAATGTTACATGGCATCGTCCTTTCTGATGTCATAACGTAACAGTTCCGACATGAATAATAAGCATAATTCATGTTTTCGGTACACTTTGAATTTTATAAGCGGGATACACAAAAACAAAGCTAGACATCACTAAAAGAGACCATTGCGCAGCAAAGCAAAATAATGACATCAATTCACATTTTTGTATGCTAGTAGGTGGTCTTGCATATCAATACTAAATATTATGAGAGCAAAATTATCAGATGAAACTGTTATGCATGAGAAATTCACCTGAACGTAGGAAAATCTGTTGCAAATAGAAAAAGAAATCTTCCTGTATAGGTTCCATATCGGTTGATAAGGACGATGATAATAGATGAATTAAAATTATTCATTAGCGATTTTAGTCACATCCTTCAGATGAAAAAAAAAGTCTAAAAAATGTAACTTGCAAGAACTGGGTAATGAAGCTCATACTCAGAAATCTTTGAATACATGCACTTTCAGAGAAGCTAAAGATTTAAGAGTGAGATAGATAATGCGTTTGGCATTACACATACCGATCCAGAATATCCCTGTTGTTCTCACTGATAATTATTCTTTCTCTCTTTCTCGTTAGTACGACCTTACAACTGTATACTCGTTCAAACTAAAAAATTGTCCAACCCGGGTAAACGAGACTTCGTTCATCGCAGTGCGTCACTCGCGGCGCTCATTTACTAATCTAATATCCAATTCAAATCCGTGATTCAAACACAAAATCTCGTTTTGTTGTTGTTGTTGTTATTATTATTATTATTATTATTATTATTATTATTATTATTATTATTATTATTATTATTATTATTATTATTATTATTATTTATTTTTTATTATTATTATTATCATTATTATCATTATTACTATTGTTATTATTATTATTATTATTGTTGTTGGTGGTGTTCAGTAGTGTTGTTCAGTCTTGTTTCTAGATAGGCCCTAAAGGTGACATAGACACCATACTATTGTGGAACCATTGACAAGGCTTGCGATTATCAGCTTCTGCCTTGTTGCACTATAGATTATGAAATTATAAAATAGTATAATAATAATCAAATTTTGCAAACAGGGCCTGATGATAATGTTGTATAGAATGTAGGCCTACCCGGCTTTAGGCCCTAGTACCTCCATAAACCAATATGAAAACACCCATGTATTGATTGTTAAATGGAAATGTCACTTTTAAAAAGTTGTTATGGAGGCGGATATCCTGGGAACATAAAAAGTAAGAAAAAAAAAATCGGATTGCAAATTTTCCACCTCCCTGGCTCTACACGTATCATTCCCAAAGCTATGTGGTGGTGCAGGACTGAGGTGATGACATAGTTACATTTCATCACAGTCTCGCATTAAGTATATTTCCTCATGAAAATCATAGCATAAGATAAATAACCTGACTCTTAGCCTATCATAATTCATAAGGGTGTTAACGTCATCACACAATTTGATTTTTAATTTACATACTGTAGGCCCTACAGAATATAATTATACCGTTATCATTATCATTATTATTATTCAGCGTCTTGACAAAAGGCTAGTGCGTCACGTCGCTATTGGATGCGAAAATTTTGCGAAGAAAACAACTTTAAAAACTTCTAAAAGTCAGGCGCCTGCAGGCATTGGTATTTATCATATCACCGGGATTTTTCATACAGCGACATAAATCCACTTACGATGATGTTGAATTCTGCTGACATGTAAATGAGCGTCATTTAACTTCACGGTTCATAATCGGACTGTTCTGTTCCAGTAAGTCAACATCTATACCTTCACTCCTCATTCATTCAGTCCCATATACTAGATATTATGTGGTTGCCATTATTTTTGCTTTCCCGAAAGCACTGACAGTGTACCTACGTGCAACTAGGTCTACTGAATGTTTTTACCGCTACACGGCGCTAGATCTACGTACACGAATAGTCTTGTTGTGAACAGCTCACACAATCTGTGATTGTTCCTTAAGCGCAAGTTATCATGGTTATGCTTGGTCAATACGAGTCGTGGATGAATAAGTTCGTGGCCTCTTTTGGCTTAAAATATGTTTAACCATTAACGGTTAACATAACAGTGTCTAAGTAGAACTTTCTAATTCTACTTCAAGATTCTAAATTGCTTCTACTCTAACGTTATTAGAGCCCAAGTTCAAATGTTTTGTTTCAACAAAGTGATTTTACCCTTTGCAATCTTGGAGGAACAACAACTGGAACTGCAGAATACGCCGTCGTGGCACCATACTCATGCGAAGCATATGACAGCAGGAGGTTGACCAACGACCTAGACCCCGTTTATGTTTACAGTGCGGGGCTGCGCGGCCGAGCCCGGCCTCAATTGCGGGGCCGAGCCCCGTAATTCTGTCCGTTTACAGTGCCGGACTCGGCCTGGGCTTTTAATTCAAACCTGTCAATATTTTGTCGTAGTGGCGCTCTGCTTGTAAACAAATGCAATTTGGTATAGAGCCTCGAGTCTGGTTTGAAGACCCTTTGCCAGCTGGAATCCGCGGCGATGAAGTTGCCGTTCGGCAAAGGCCTTTGCCAAAGGAAAAATCCTTTGCAGGACAAAACCACCTTAAACTATACTAGCAGGGCTGCCAACTCTCATGCATTTTGGTCCTTTCTCACTCTAAAACTTTATTTCATTTGCATGCATTTCTATTGATCTCACTCATTTTGACTCCTAAATTATAGCATTGGCCTATGGGAGTCTCACTCTCAACTAGTTTCCAGTGTTGGCAGCCCTGTACTAGTTTTTGACGTTGAGGGCGTTGATATCCTGAATAGCGAAATAGTACGGGCAGAGGGTCTGGAATCCAGACTAAATTTGGTACCGCATTTGGCCCAGTTTGCGTTTACATTGAGAAAAGGCCGAGACTTCCTCCAGAGCGTGGCCAAATGCGCGGCCAATTTTGGCCCCGCATTTGGTCTTTTGCGCGTTTACACTGAAATGAAGGCCGGGCTCGGCCGCGGCCGAGCCCAGCCTTTTCGCTCACTGTAAAGGGGGTCCTAGACTCTATACTACAAATTAGTGTAGCTATTTGAAATTACGATGTGAAGTCTCTAGCCAACGCACCAACAATGAAGCTACGATCTAGCCTTATTCATAATTGTATTTTTGTCTTTTTATATTATTTTTAGCATCTTCTGTACTTTCTTTTTTTCTTTCCTTGATCTTCCTTTGCTGTCTTTCCTTATTCTCAGAAAGACTTCTTGAGTAATGTCGTTCCTGAGACTCAAAAGAAGATTTTTTTTGTTGTTTTTTTTTGTGAATGTAAGAATTTTCCAGAGTTGTGATGATATATCACTAGGGTCATAGGGATAATTGTCTCAGAAGGGATTTTTATTGATGAGTTATTGACCTCCAATTATTAAGTTTTTATAACTTGTCCATGGCACAAACCACATGGAGAGTTTTGAGATGATGGTGCCATCATATTCATAATTATGGATAATATCATTTTTGAAATCAATCAGTGTTCGCTTTTACTGATACTATGTTATCTCTATGAAAACGTTTCCTCTTTTTTTTTTTTTTGAAGTCACATCGAACTTGAGGAGAGATTCTCAGGCTGTTAGTTCATCATCATCAACTGTTGTATGTACAATGCAAGACTTTTATCAATCTGGGCAATGGCTGCTCTTATAAATGTAGTTATGTATGAAATGCAGCCTGGCAGGGGTATTTCACTAGTTATTATTGGCAGTCCGGCAATTTGGTTGTAATCCTCTGTGTACTGGTGAAGTTTTACAGCAATTTGTCATAATGTCATTCAATTTGCATACTGTATACGCCATATATTTCGTGAGTGTAAATTTTCGCGAATCAGGAATTCCCGACTGTGACATGCACACATATCAGCCCAATTATTTTGTGGGAAATACCCCATGCATATAGTAGTGTCCATTTCACATTTAAATGTATAACACTGTGTATTACGTCCCCATCTCCAGACCACAACAGGTGGCAGTCCCCAGGAGTTTAATGTAACATAAATCCCCTGTCCAGGGACAAACGTCTCAAAGGTCAGGTAGTCTTAACCCTTAGGGTAGGAGGCTAGTAGGAAATAAAGATATATATAGCTGGTCTAGACAGAGAGATGATTGGTTAAAAGTAATTTTCGTTTGTTTTCCTTTGAATAGGTTTTCAGACAATGAATAACATAAATTATGTAAGAATGACCTTCTTTATGATTGGTCAAAAGTGTAGATACTATACAACTCTTTATTTCTTACTCCAGACAAGAGGTAACATAAGTTATGTAAGAAGGGGTAGTGGTGTGATTGGTCAGGAGTTATTTTCCATGTTATGTCTTTATGTGAAATTGAGACAATACAAAAGTTAGTAGCAGCAACGTGCTGACTTGACCAAGGTAGTATTCCTTTTGTTTCCCTTAATGTACCCTTCCCCTTTCGTAAATGGCTGACTTGTCCAAATAGGACTATTTTACTCTCCCTTTATTCATAGTGGTTTGTCATAGATCAGCAATTTTGTAGGGGACAAGAAATAGGAATATTGTCTTCAGTCTTCAGAAGATATCTAGACGTCGCTGAGTGCAGACCTAGGAGCTGCTAGGCACCTCTGTGTGATAACTCTTCTCGCAATAATGTCCATGTCGAAGGAACTCTCTCAATAAAACCAGCAGGAATGGGCACCTAAAATCATGAATGGATTCTGCGTGTACTTTATTCTCTGTGCCTATGGGCTTAATGGTGAGAGCGTTTTGGAGTGGCGTCTCTTTCTACTGCGACGAAACAAGTTAACTCGAACAGAGCTATAGTTTCGTCACACCGACGACTTCACGAGTGGTTAAATTTGCGATCGTGAAGTCCTGTACTGAACAGAGAAATGGGATCAAAGTCAATATTTTTGCGTGTCTTTAATTTCGCGAACAGCACCTGACTCGCGAAATTCGCGAAAATAAAAACCTTGCGAAATATTTGGCGTATACAGTAGTTCATTGCACATTTGTGTGTGTATACGTGTGTGTGCGTGTGTGCGAAAGATTTAGATGGAAGAGGTTAAATTTGTAAAATCTTCACATCAAATATGTATTAATATTAGCCATTTTAAAAGAAAAACAGGAACTGCACTAGCTGCAGTCGTAGAAAGTATTATATTTTACCTACAATGAAAGAATCTGTTATAAATTCAGCATGTGAAAAACTTTTGAAAATTCTATAGTCATTAATGTCATGCATCAGCTAATTTCAGACCTTGTATGAGTGATTAAAAACAAAGAAAAAAATTGATAGATAATGTGTGTTATTCTGTGGCATGTACAGGTGCATTTCTCTCCATAACCTGGTGAGATATTTCATTTTAGGTGCATTAATGGTTCTGGAAACTCTGCCTTGGTGTGAAATTGATTATCAACTGAGATTTAACAATGCTACACTCCCATTGTGACATGATAAAGTTTTTGTTTTGTTTTTCTTTTCTTTTCTTTTTTGCTTGTGTGTGAGTTGGCTTTTACTTAACTTAGCTCACCTGATCCAAAGGCTCAAGTGAGCTGTTATGATCACTCATTGACCACCGTCCGTCATGTGTTGTGCATCAGCCAGTGAGCTTTTTACATTTTCTTCTTCTTCTTAGCTTGAAAACTTTACGGATTTTCACCAAACTTGGCAGGTAGCATCCTTAGGGGGATATCATCTCAATTTGTTTAAAAGGGCACCATGCCACCCTCCCCTCCCCCCTCCCCCGGTCACGGGGGAGTGAGGATCAAGCAATCTTTAAAAATCTTTAAAGACCTTTCAAAATTAAGGAATCTTAAAAAAACTTTAAAAAATAAAGGAATTTTAAAACTCTCCTTTTCTAAAGCCAGAAGCGATGGAGCTGGGTTCATGTTATAAGTAAGGACATTCATGACTGCAGTTTCAAGTTTGTTAATAGCGGCTCATGGGATGCCCCCCCCCCCCCCCCCCCCCTTGGTACCCTCGGGGGAATCCATATTGGGGCCTAAGTTGTTACATTTTCATCTTTTTAAAAATGCATGGTCAAACTGTCACCAAACTTGGCAGATGATGTCCCTAGGGTGATAGAATGGATATTTAAAACAAATGGACTCCCTTCCCCACCTGGGGTTTCCCTGGGACATGGTGTGGGGGAGACAGACAAAAACCCCAAATTAAAAAATCTTTACAAATCTTTTTTTTTCTCAACCCCTAAGTGATAAGCTGATTTAGTGCTATGAATAAGTTAGATGAGTGACTGTAGTTTCCAAGTTTGGTCATGGCAGATTTGGAGATGGGTTGGGGGGGGGGGGACGACCAAACTGTGACCAATTTTCACATTAAAATTTTCTTCTTGAAAATCTTTGACACATTTTCACCAAACTTGGCTAGTACACAATGCAGTACTAGCCCCCCCCCCCCCTATTAAGGAATCTTGACACAATATATATATATATATATATATATATATATATATATATATATATATATATATATATATATATATATAGTATATATACTGTATTTTTCTAAAACCAGAAGTTATTGAATTGGGTTATTGCTATTAATCATGTACATTTTCTTTTTTTTTGGGGGGGGGGGGGGATGGGGGTTGGCTTGGGCCTATTTTCACCAAACTTACAGATGTTTTATTGCTAGAATGTAGAAAATCTATTGTAAAAATGTGAACAAGCCCCAGGGCACAATGCCTTTTGGGGGGAGAAAGCCCCCACATTAGGGAATCTTTACAAATCTTCTCCTTTAGAAGCAGAAGTGATTGGCTAAGTTAATGATATGAGTTAATAGAATTAGTGACTGCAGTTAATCTACACATATGGCAGTTCCAGTTCCTTTGTTTTTCAGTTTTAGGGGGATGACCATATCAGAGTCTAAAATTTCACATTTTCCTTTTTTTCTTGAAAATGCATTATGGTCAAATTGTCACCAAACTTAACAGGCACTATTACTGGGTTAACAATGTATGTTTAATAAAAGGACCCAAGAATCCCCTATTTAGGAAATCTATACCAGCAAATCTTGTTTTTTGTTTGTTGTTGTTGTTGTTGGGTTTTTTTTTTTTGTCTTAAAAAAAAAATACTGAGCAAATACACATTGATGAATGTAATTTCAAGGGTTATTTAACATGGTAGATCCAGGGGTTGGGTGGGGACCAAATTAGGGGCCAGATTTTCCAGTTTGATTTTTTTTTTTTTAACTGCATTGTCAAATTTTCTGAATACACGGTACTTAGCAGATATTTTTACTGTTTATATAGCACACTGCATGGGCCATGAAGTAGCGATATCGGGGGCATAACAACATGCTAGTACAAAAGTGTACAGTACTTCAAATGCAGAAAACTACTTGTCCATCTACAGGGAATAGCAGACTAAAAGCAGTTGAACTAGCATTGTAGCTTGTTACTCATTTTCATTCATTTTAAATAATGATTACTAGACCATTGCAATCGCAAAATTAACAACATATGAAAATATCCAGCATGTGACAATTTGCAACAAAAAAAAAAAAATCAGTACATGAAAATTTCTGCTGTACAGTATACATTTTAGTACTTGTACCATGCCATGGGCACTACGCCCCCACCCCCACGACCCGGAACTCCTGAATTAGAGGATTAAAGAAAAATCTTCTATTTAAAACAAGAAATGCTATTGAGTACTAGTAAATACATTGAATAGTTTGTACTTTCAAGTTTGTTTATAGCAGATTCAGAAAATACAAGGTCAAAATGTTCTGATAAAAAGTTGCCAAGAATTATCACCTGTGTGGTTGAATAATGCAAATAGATACCATGCCTCCCAGCAGTTTTCTGATGTTCTTATTAGGTGATAGTCTGCAAGAATGCATGGACGGTGAACTTGCAGGTGAGTGCTAGACTCGTGGGTCTCTTGTTTCTGTTTTCTTGTCTTTTCTTTCGGGGAGGGGTTGAATCCCTGTCCATTGACAGAGAAAGAAGACTAATAAAGTGCTGATTGATATAGAAAGCCAGCCAGAGCCTCTTTGGCAGTTGCTAATGAAACAAAGTGAATGTTAATCACTGCTGGATTTGAATGTCAGTATATTATCAACTTAACCCCCCCCCCCAAAAAAAAAAAAAAAAAATGATAATAATAATAATAATAATAATAATAATACAACAGCAAGAACAAAACAACAAGAAGAACAAAAACACACACACACATAACTCCAACAACCTAAATTGAAAAGGGTGATGCATGTTACATGAAAGGCCATCAAATTGAAAAAGTACATTTGGGAGGGGGGAGGGAGTAAGCTGTCCCACTTATTCAAGAAGCCTCAGATTGCGAAAGTGTGTGGTAAATCTGTGTGACAATCTTCACGACCACACTGAGTGCAGTCTGGCAGGTGATGATTATGGAAAATTATAAAAGGCATCTATTTTAGAGTGGCAAGCAGATCTTGTCTCATCCGAGAATCCTTTTACAGTATTTTCTCACTCTCTCAGGGTTTTTGTAGTTTTGCATGAATTACCATCAGGTAATATTTCTTTGATTGTTTTATTCAATTTCGTCTCGGCTGAACACACTGGAATTATGTACAATGGAACAATATTATGTACCAAGCTGCTGTTATCCTCAACAACTTTCCCTAATCTTGTTGAAATCTTGTAAGCATATGTCTGTGTCTCTGATAGTTTCTCAGTATTCTGTAAAGTCTTGTTACACATTTCTTGTTTTTTGTTTTACGAGGGGAATGGCAGTGACACACACTTGATATCATGTTTTATTACCTCCGCCAATGAAGGAGGTTATGTTTTCATCAGCGTTTGTTTGTTAGTTTGCTAGTTTGTTTGTTGAATATGACACAAGGAATAGATTCTGAATTTTGATAGTGATCTGGGAATTTTTTTTTTTTTTGAAGGATTTTTTTATCTTTTGGAAGATAAGGTCAATGAATTTTGGAATTCAAGCTGCGCGTATTTCAGGTTTGCATAATATGCGCACTAAACTATGGTCTCTGCCTGGGCGAGGCGCTGTGTAGCTGGAAACTGATGACATAACAAAAGGTGATTTTCAACATGCATGTATGCATGGAAATCACTGATCTCTTTGGAAGAACAAGATCAAGTGGTGGAAATAGCTGCTTGGTGGAGGTCTGCGCTCTCAGAGTGCTTTTCTAGTTCTTTTCAGTTTTGTTTTTATTCCTGTGAGTGTATCAAAACCGCCAATGAAATCCTTCCTAAGAGAAAGTTCTCTTTCACAAAATGAAAGTTTTGACTGATCCAACATAGGCAATTAAAAAAAAACAATTTTGAGCAAGATCTGGGGGCATATTATCAGTGTTTTGTCCGTAATTTTCACTGACAAATTTACTCTTAGCCAATCTGATACAAGGATATCTAGGCATATATGAATTAATGGAGCTACTTACTATGGATGGATTACTGTAAAAGTGGATATTTTCACGTGAGTAATTTTTCATGCTCTGCCGGGCAAGATGAATTGTGCATGTTTTTTATTCTGCAGGATCAGGACATATACTACAGGAACATATAACATGCAGAAAATATTCACATTTTTATTTTCGCACTAACTTCTGGTTGCATGAAATACACAAAAATTTCCGCTTAAAAATTACAGATCTCTTTTCATTTTTCACTTTAACTCTTTGTGTGCCACAGTGCAAACCCCCTGTGTGCCACATTATTCTGAGACCGCAATGCATGAGTGCTTTTGGAAAACATATTTAAAGCCATGTAACCTTTTACAGAATCCATTAAATGCTAGATATATGCAATGAGCAAAGTTGGAGAGAAAATTCCAAGCTTTGCAGTGAGGTACTTTTATTGACAAGGCGATGATTATTTTTCTTGCAAAATGACCAGTACCTCGTTATTGTCCAGGTTTGACAACAGTGGCGGGAAATGAGGATCAGTATGTACTTGCAAAACCCACGGAGTACCACCATTCAGTAATTCAATCACAAGACAATGCAAGTGTACATGTGTGAGGAATGGAATCGCTAGTGAAGAGATTGTAACTGTGGCATTTGGCGATGTATCTATTGGTTTTGGCAGATATCTGCGTGTGAGAAAAAATATGCGAAACTTGGCACGCCATCGACTGATTCCGGCGTGCAAACATGGCACAAATAGCTGTAAAGAGTTAAGACTGTTGATACAATTTTTGATTTTTTGATCCTCAACACTACGGATGATTACATCAAAGACTTTATTTCTTTAATGTATTTTGATGTAAGTGGACCAGACTCTGTCAGAATGGATCAGATTACATGCTTTGCTTTAATAGCTAAGAAATGTTGTGAGAATTGTCTAGCAGTATGAGGGGGTGTTTTGCTTTTTTTGCTCATTCTGACCTTGAACTTTGTGTCTTTCCAATCATTATTATTTCAGTAACAGACCTGGTGTCATCATATGCCTCTACTAGTACCTTTGTCCAGCGGAAAAGTCGGAATCGTGGCTCAACCCAACCTCTAGCCCGTTCTCCAAAGTACCATTAGTTTGAGGAGCCTCACCCTATTGCTGTGTGTGCTACTGTAGTCATGCCTGCCAAGAAGAAGGGAAAGGGAGGCAAGAAGAAGGGTGGAAAGAAGAAGCCGAAGCTCACCAAGGCAGAAAGAGCTCAGGTGAGGTGTAGATTAAAGTCGCCCCCCCCCCCCCCCCCACCGAAGCTCACCAAGGCAGAAAGAGCTCAGGTGAGGTGTAGATTAAAGTCGCCCCCCCCCCCCTACCGAAGCTCACCAAGGCAGAAAGAGCTCAGGTGAGGTGTAGATTACAGTCACCCCCCCCCCCCAAAGCTGACCAGATTAAAGTAGATTAAAGGAAACCCAAACCCTAAGAGCAATGTGGATTAAGTGAAAGCAGCAACATTAATAGAACACATCAGTGAAAGTTTAAGACAATGGATGCAAAAGTTATGAATTTTAAATTTTTTTTTGTTGGAACCACTGGATGAGGAGACTACTAAAGGTTATGATGTATGTGTGGACAATATAATAAAGAAAATATAAAGAAAATGCCACAAAAATTCATTTTTCATGAAAATTACACATTCCATCAACTTGATACCGACATATGTTAAGGGTAGCAATTGTTCCCCCTGCTTTCTGAAAGCGGTTAGTCAAGTGCTCTTTCATAATTCTAGAAAAGTGAATTTTTGTGGAATTTTCTTTATATTGTTGTCCACACATATGTCATAACCTCTAGTAGTCTCCTCATCCAGCGGTTGCAACACCTAAACTTTTAAAATTCTTAACTTTTTCATCGATTGTCCGATTTTCCTCAAACTTTCACTGATGTGTTCTACTAATGTTGCTGCTTTCACTCAATCCAGATTGCTCTTTGGGTTTTGGTTCCCTTTAAAGTCGCCCCCCCCCCCCCCCACACACACACACACACCATCCTAAGGTATCTGAATATTGTTGCACTTGTTAATCAACCTATTGACAGTGGAACCATATTGATGAAATGCACATCAAGCTTGTGTTTGATGATGTGTTTGATTTGTATTTATCTTTAAAATTGAGGACAATGTTTTGCAAGGAGAATGTTTATGTACAATAAGATGGCAAAGTTGATATTGGAGTGTCCTGTTGGTTATCTTTCCAGTTTCAGTTCGCTATGTAGTTCAGTTTGTATTTCTAAAGGTTCTTTGGTTGTCATACATTCGCACTGATGTCTACTCTATTTCTGTGATTACCTTCATTCCTTTCTTATTCAGATGTGTTCATCCATTGCATCCCACACCTGATTCTTTTGTTTAACATTCTATGTTGAGTATTCACCTCAACTTGTTGCCATCTTCATCCAGTCTGTTTTCATAGTTTCCGTGAATTAGGTTCAGGAATAGGAAAGAGTGTTGCAGGTTTGCTAAATCATCGACATCAGCAAGTGTTGATATGACTGACTTATTACCTTACATTTTGTGTTTGCATTATCAGTTATATCTGTGACTGACTGTGAGTTCATGTTTGGATCATGTGAGCTTTCAAATATTACAACTTAGTTTCTGATATTTTTCATGTCCAATTTCAATGGAGGTGGAACCATTTTGTCTGTTTGGTTGTTATCCATTTGGTAGGGCCTACAGTTTGCACATTGCATTGAGTGGTGTTCCACTGTTGTATGAAGCAGATTAAAAGAATGGTTGCCACACAGAGTCCCTCCACTTTTCAATTTCAGGTTCAATTTCAATTTCAATTTCAATTTCAATCTTTATTGCCCATTTGGACATTCCTTTTGTTTCAAATCTCACACATAAACATGTAAAACATCAAACAAAAATATGATCACAAATCACAAGACATTTATCATAAATACAATTTTGACATCATACAACATTTACGTGTACATTTTACTTGCTAAAGGTTCAGCATCCAACCCAAAATCTGACACTTCAGTAAACTTTGATTTGAATATTGCACTCTCAAACCTCATAAATGTTTGTTTGTGTAGTCAAAGCACATACTGTATACCCTGGTGATGTACATGTACAGTGTTGCTGGAAATGATTCTGTCAGTTTTGCAGGGTTATGTGTAGCGTTGCATGTCTGAGCATGCAGTGATAAATGATATAAGGACATGTTTTAATGTAGTTTCATATTTGCACACTCCAGGTAATTGACATGCTTGTTCAGTCTTGTGTGATGTAATGTAACAATGTGGCAAGCTGAGAGCAAAAAAGGCATAACCACTGTTAACAGTCTTTAGAGTTATTGCTTTTATGGTTTTTGGCTAGTGGTTATTAAGATGGGTGGTGTGCCATCAATTTGATTTTATCATTCTACTAATAGACCCACGACAATAGGTTGTAAGAACTGCCTTGTATATAATGGAAGACTAAGACCTCTTGTGTTTTGGGTTTAAAGCCCTACCTGCTAGCCCAGTGATCTGGAACACTGGAAGTATATAGGACTGCTACACTGTACCTTCGTTGTGGTTTCTATGCACGCTATCTACCTTGTGTTCCTAAGTGTACTATATGCAGGGAGGCAGTAAGTGAATATATCTACTGCAGTAAGTTTTGGGCATCTATAACTTGTCCTGCGAGGCTAAATCTGATGATAACTCATCTTGGATTGCCCGTGGTGTTTTGGTGGAAATCACCAAAAATCACATGTGTGAGCACCAGGCTAATATGCAGGGAATAAATGCCATTGATTGATACAAATCATGCTTCGGGGAAAACGATCAGTAAAACAGGTAAGCAAGAGTCAATTCAAATCAAGCATAACATTGACATGCTGCATGCCTTTCTTGTAGACAGCCGGTTTCAAGTTGAGCTGCATTTTCGAGATTGTACAATGACTGATGGTGAACTACAATGTATATATCTTTTAATGGATTTTTAAGAAATATACACTATGTTACTGTGTGTTCGTTCATTACATCCTTGAATAAAAGGCATGTTTATTTATGGTAAGTAGGCAGTTTTTTTTTTTCAACTCCATAGCCACTTCATAGCTAATTTCTGCTATCCAGCTCAAAGGCATTCTTGCGGTAGGAGCTAAAGCAGCAATCAGTTTACTTTGCACAAGTTTTACTTATGTTGCAAGAAGTTTGGGACCAACAAAATACAAGTAGGAAAAGAAAGCTAGGATAGTAGAGAGCTATTAAAAATTACCAAAAAAATTGTAGAAAAAGGTGTGTGGTGATTTTATCAACAGATATAAACTTGTAAAAAACTTTTATTGAGTACCGTACTTAAATGCAAAGCTCCTTCCCAGGAAATTTTTCAAAGGAAAGTAATTCATATCCATGATTCTGTACATGAGTTATTAATAATAAAGGCTTGCCAAAGGGAGAAACAGCAGGGAAAAGCAGACACCAAACAAGTTTTAAAATTCACTGTGTATTCTGTTATTACATTTCAAATTGATAAAATCCCATACAGTGGGACAGCTCCAAAAGAAAATGAAGTATTAGTTGTATTGCAATAAGAGCATGCAGAAAGTGACATGGAATAAAATGATTGTTATGAACTATCATTATTTTACACAGGTAGATTATTCATGGTATTATGTACCGTATTTATTTATTAAAACTTCCAACATTGTTATCAGACTGAATTTACAATACATACAAACAGCAAGATACAAGAATGTCATTATAGAACTAAACCCTTTTACCATGCTCTGCTCACCAACTGTCATGTTTACTGAAAGCTGTAACATTTTTTTTCCCCCCCAATACCAGTGCTGATAGTCCTAAATTAAACGTTAAACAATGAAAAATGGACTGCAAAGTCTTCCCGATCTTCATTGTCTGTTCCAACATATTGGCCTTAATTCATGTGGGACTGCATGTTGCATTGGCATTTTATACACTTGTACACACTTGGAGAGGGTTTGTGGCACTTACATACACAGTGGTGGCAGGAGACTGTGGTCTGGCCCCCAGGCTTATGGTCAACTTCAAGCCTCATGAGGTGGCATGATGCCTGACAGATCTGTTGATGAACCACGCAATGACCCCTGACATTGTCTCAGTGCCATCAGACAATTGTTTCATGCATGAAATTTTGAACGACTATGTGTATGTATGTGTGTGTGTGGCTTATAAAAAAAAAGAAAAGAATCCAATAGAACAGCTTGACAAAATCTAGCTACACCGTAAATATTTACTGCATCGTAACTTATGCAAAAGCACGGTGCCACTGTGTTAACATTTGTTTGGATTGTAGTATTTTGCTATTTTGTTTTGTTTTGTTTTGTTTTTTTCAAATTCAGCTCAAGCTAGACAAGGCATGCGCATTGATCACAGACCAACAAGATGTCTACCAGAATTTCCTGGACCGAATGGAGCGGTGGATGTTCGCCCACAAGCTGAAGGCGAGGGAGCTCTATCTGAGGTTTGACAAGAACGGAGATGGTGTGCTCTCATATGACGAGTTCAAAGCAGGTTGGTTTGTCCTTTCTCTGAAATCTCATTCCCCCTCATTTCCAAAACATACTGTGGGACTGAGTGACAAAGAACAAAAATGACATCAAGTTTTGATAATTTGCAGGTGTCATGCCAGCAACTTACTGCTGAGAGCTGACTTTTTGATGCATAGCTGTTGCCAACATAAATGCAAAGGTAGTAAATTGGGGCTTGTCTGGAGGGGCGTGTGTGGGAGGTGTGTCTTCTGGGAGGGTGTGTCTGGGAGGTGTGTTTGTGAGATGTGTGAGAGGGTGTATCTGGGATGGCTTGTCTGGAAGGCATGTCTGAGAGGGTGTGTCTGGGATGGCATGTCTGGGAGGTGTGTCTAAGAGGGTGTGTCTGGGATGGTTGTTTGGAAGGCATGTCTTGGAGGGTGTGTATGGGATGGCTTGTCTGGGAGGCATGTGTTGGAGGGTGTGTCAGGGATTTCTTGTCTGGGAGGCATGTCTGAAAGGGTGTGTCTGGGATGGCTTGTCTGGGAGGTGTGTCAAAGGGGGTGTGTCTGGGATGGCGTGTCTGGGAGGCATTGTGAGAGGGTTTGTCTGGGAGGCGTGTCTGAGAGGATGTGTCTGAGATGGTTTGTCTGGAAGGCGTGTCGTGGAGGGTATGTGAGGGATGGCTTGTCCAGGAGGCGTGTCTGGGATGGTTTGTCTGGAAGGTGTGTCTTGGAGGGTGTGTCTGGGATAGCGTGTCTGGGAAACATTGTGAGAGGGTTTGTCTGGGATGGCTTGTCTTGGAGGCATGTGTGAGAGGGTGTGCCTGGGATGGTGTGAATGGGAGGCATGTCTGGGAGGTGTGTCGAGAAGGCATGTCTGGGAGGCATGTGTGAGGGCATGTGACTGGGACTGTGTGTCTTGGAGGTGTGTCTGGGATGGCATGTGTGAGAGGGCGTGTCTGGGATGGTGTGTCTAGAAGGGCGTGTCTGGAGGCCATGTCGGGAGGGCATGTCTGGAAGGGTATGTCTAAGGGGGTGTGTCTGGGAGGTGTGTCTAGGAGGGCATGTTTGGGAGGCATGTCAGGGAGGTGTGTGTAGGAAGGCATGTCTTTGGAGGCTATCTCAGGGAGGGCGTGTCTGGGAGGGCGTGCCTGGATGGGTGATCTGGGAGAGCGTGTCTGGGATGGTAAGAGGAATCTGAGTATTTTTCCAGTGGAAAAATCAAGTTTTACTTTCATACATATGTAGGTAAAATTTTGAAACCCCAAAGGTGCCCAAGGTGCTATGTATAACTATGTCTGTGTTTAAACTTGTAAAGCAGACCTCAAGTTACTGGTGTGTGTATGTGTGAGGCAGGGGGGAGGGGGAGGGGGGAGGGGGAATACTGGATGCTAGGAGAACATCTCACATGCAGTTTTTGTTGCTTGCAATGCAATTCAATACAACATTCAAATTTTTTTTTTTTGAAAAAAAAAGTTTAGTAGCTTATTTTTTAGACTCTTTGTTAAGAAATGTAAGGAGGCTTTTTAGGTAAGATAGTCAAAACTTCATCAAAGTTTGTATTTGTCATTATGCTCAAGAAAATGTGTCAGGAGCTTTCTCATTATTTGACATGACATTCTCTTCTTTTTATTGTTTAATTCATCCAAATGATCTGACATAAACACATCAGTTACCTGTAATGAAATGTCTCTTGAGATACATCACAAGTGTACACTGAGATGTACACAAAGGCAACTTATAAATGTGTGCAACACAAATGGTGAAATAGATATAATGATTCATTACAGAGTTCACCCCCCCCCCCCCCACCCAACAGACACACACACACACACTCATACACAGACACACACTTGCAAACAAATTATCCAGGGAAGACATACTTCCACATGACTACATGAAAGCAAGAATTTATATGGCGATTGCCCAGTTTAGGTTACCTGTGTCAAAGCAGTTGGTCCTTGGTGGAGGTTACAAAATCATCAGCTGACTTGGAGCAGTTTGCCACCAAACATAAAAAAGAAGCTTTTAATACATACAGTATATATATGTACTTAGTAGCTGCCTGTATTCCTCATACTTTACATAGAAAAAAAATAGTTGGATTCCTACTTGTTGATGTTTTTTTTTTTACCTCCCTAATAACCTCATCCAACTTGCTATGAAATGTTGCAGGAATGCTCGATCTAGAGGCACCATGCAACGCCACAGAACTGGAAGTCTTGGCCAGGCGGCTGGACAAGGACAAAAACGGAACAATAGACTATCGAGAGTTCTCGAAGGGACTCCACTTCGCTTCTAGGTAAAACATGGAACAAAATATCAAATCTATGACCCAGTGTGATGTTTGCTGTGGGGCTAGACCCCTTGAAGTATGATATTATACAAAATGTTTATATTTTTCTGATTATGATCCTCACCAAACAAGGTTTGAAAGGAATTTATGTATGGGAGTTAGTGGACAGTGCATGCTGGATGTGTGGTAGATTTACTGAATGCATGCCTAGCCACAAGTGGAAGAATACTTGCTCAGTGTGCACACTGTCGCTGTATTAAGTGTATGATAGCGTGTTCATGTTGGCTTTCTTCAGGGATTGCAATATTCATTTGATACTGAACTTGTGGCTGGTGAAAAACAATGCACGCCTCTCAATGACTGAGTTGGCAGAATTTTTCAACAAATTTTTGTCCCTGGTCTTGCTTTCAGTGAAAGTGAGGATACAGAAGAAGCACCCATGCTGATTACAAGAGACAGTCTGTGCCGGAGTGGCTGCAAGCTAGGTCATTGGAGGGACCATGTAGAAAGGCATCCGAGGTACCACGCAAAATTTAGGTTTTGAAATTAGTTTGTGTGTGCTTGTGTGTGCCTGTTTCTATCCCTATCATTTCTTCCATCTCTCTTTCCCCCCTTTTTTTCTTTTCTGTTACCTATTTGGTCATTCCATATGAAGTTCTTACTTGTCTGTCAGCCCTTTGAAATTGCATTGATGATTTCACAGTGTGGGTGCCAGAAGGATGTAAGTTCTGAGTTGAAATAAAGGCTGCCCTGTTTCATCAGTTTCTTGCAGTGTACTTCCCATACTTGGTGCTGTTTCTTCTCGTAATCTTTGGATGTTATCTTTGATGTATTCTGTCCATATTCCTTTCTTGCTTGTCTTTTTCACTCATTTCTTCTTTCATAGAAATATCTATCTATCCCTTATATATCTATCTATCCCTTATCTATCTAGCTATCTATCTATCTATCCCTTATATATCTATCTATCTATATATATATTTATATACTTGCATATATCGTCGTGCACACGGCAGATTGTCGCTAGGCTGTGGGAGTGCGCTTAGGGTTAACAACATTCTACCATGCGCAAAACGATTATGCGTATACATGAATAATATATATATATATATATATATATATATATATAGCGAAAACTTTGAGCAAAGAAAATGGGTTTTCATCGGGATTCGAACCCGAGACCTCCGGATTACTAGACCGGTGCTCTACCGACTGAGCTATTGAAAGCCCTAGATCGGTGTTCGTCCCAAACCCTTAACTCTCTTTGCTCGTGTGGTCAGAAGCTATAGTGTGTGTATGTGTGCCACACACACACACATTAACCTGACATAAACCCAAAGGATGTAAATCAACTTTGGAATAAACGCGAGGGATCGCCGAAGCGATGCAGCTTTTTGTAATATATTTTGAAACAAGGAACAGAAAACTGACCAGAAACAAATAATAAATAGCGAAAACTTTGAGCAAAGAAGATGGATTTTCCCATTTTCTTTGCTCAAAGACGAACACCGATCTAGGGCTTTCAATAGCTCAGTTGGTAGAGCACCGGTCTAGTAATCCCGATGAAAACCCATTTTCTTTGCTCAAAGTTTTCGCTATTTATTATTTGTTTCTGGTCAGTTTTCTGTTCCTTGTTTCAATATGTATATATATATATATAATGTTATATACTTAGATTATAGATTTTATTTCATGACTTGTTAGTTGCAGTTGTACTTTAAATCCGTCATGCATGTGCCTCTTATCCATTGTCCTCAATTTTATTGACTTCCTGGTATTCAAAATCACTCACACCCATCTCATCTCTGATATTCTTGTCATCTCAGCACAAACTTGGTACCGACCGTTTATTAAGATGCAAATGGGGCGAGTCACTGTATTTTGTTTGGACAAGGATAATCTGTTGCTGGTGGCAGACCTTTTACAAGGCTCTCATTTTTTTGTTTGTTTTATATTTGTTGCATTAGGAGGGTGTTGAGGAAAAGGGGGAAAAAGCGATTGAAGAGTAGGGGAAGGTGATTAGATGAATGAACTGGCACTCTTTGAGAATGGAAATGCATCCTTAGCCCGCCACCTTTCCACAAACCTGATCAAATCAATACTCTCAAGTCTGCCGCTGGAAGTGACGTCGTTTTTTGGTCTTAAGTATCAATTGTGTTGAAATGGTCAGGAAAAGAAAGATGATGTATGTAAATAGGATACAGAAAAAGAGGCCCTATCTGCCTGTGAATATCCTCGGGGAATGCTTAGGCAGACTCTATATTTATACGAATGGCATGTATGATGTTTGTGGTGAAAGCTGGCATATTCTGTAATTTGAGGGAAAATCTTAGCAAAAGTCCCTAGCATGCACCTCCGGCCGAGGGGGGAAGGCATCTCTCCATGACCACAAGAGTCCGTGGGTTGATGGAATATATCTTTAGAGTGCATCAGACCCACTCTGGACTCTGTTAAGTGTGGAAGCGTGGTGTGGTGAACGAGGAAATTCTTTATGTCAGAGCCATAGGAACATGAGCACTTATGAATTTTCATGATCACTGTTTGGCATTGAAAGTTTTAATCCAAATGTAATGTTTTCAGAAGTGTTTGTAGATGTATTATGAAAATGTATGTGAGTAGGTATATTTGCTGTTGGGATTTGCAAGCGCTATTTGGTGTGGCTTCAATACTGTTATTGTATATGTTCTAGTGATGTTGGCTGATACGAACCAGGACGTTAGAGTTCATTGTGCCCAATATTTAACAAGACAACTGTTTTTCATTGTTTTCTTTACTGGATCTGGATGAAATGTGAACATAAAACACATGGCAAATTCTGCTGTGAAGATTATAATCCTTCACCCATCTGAAATTAACAAAGTGGGCAGAGCTGTGCGACAAGTTTTTCAGAAAGCTTTCTTTTGACTGTGCAATGTAAGTTGTCTGAGATGTTTCTTTGAAGGGATCTGAGCATGTCTTGGGGCATAATTGGGCTTGGGGAGGTGGAAGAAAGGGTCGCCAAAATATATAGACAAAATGGCATTGATAATCACTTTGGCCAGAGGGGAGGAAAGGCAGCAATGTTCTGTGGTCTTCTTGAGAGTTTTCACCACAAGCCGCTTATAGTCATTACATCTCTACCACATTTAATCCTGCCCACATTTCCAATTAGTGCTTGTTACCTCTAATGCAGTTTGCAGATGAAAGCTTCAAGGAAAAAAAAGAGAGTTGGTTTTTTTTTTTCCTGCTAAATGGACACGCATGACAAGATGCAGTCAATAGAGTTGTGCATACTTCTGCAAGACTCTCTATCGCAATCATGTTTTTCCAAGTGCATAGACTTTGCTGAGAAGAGCAGTTTATATGAGTTCCACCCCCCCCCAAAAAAAATAGATAACAAATTTGAAAGGATGACACTCTGAAGAAATAATACACTGATCATGCAAGTTAATTTGACATCAAACATAGTCATCTTCTGTGGAATTAAATGCTTTCTTTGTTATATGTTTTTTACACAGCCATTTGTCGTCTTCAGCAGAAGCTTGGAGTCCTCCATTCAAAATTTATTAGGTCGTTTAAATGCAAAACAAAGAGAGAGAGAGAGTTAAAGCCTCTTATGGTCATGCATTTCAATTTGTACCATTTTTCTTGATTTCTATATAATGCTTTATCATCATTTAAGTGTTAAATTTTTGAAGTATCATTTTTGTTATCATTGTTATTATTGTAATCATTATTATTCTTTTCATTTATTTGACCAAGATACAGACAAAATACAATACAAAGACATTACACAATGAAGAATACGCATTGAGTCAAATACTTTTTTTTTTGTTCTTTACCCTTCTTGTTAGACAATACTTGCTATACCACATCCCTTCATTACTTATCATAATACTCTTTGTGTGAGTAAAAGTGAAACCTAACCCATCTCTGGCTTGTCTGCACTATTTCAAGTGAAATCGTCCCGAAAGAATAAGTTGTTTTGCAAGTTCTACATGCTTTCACAAAAACAGTGATATCACTTGCAAGAAAATATTCTTTTTGTTGTTGACAAAGTGATGTCATCTCAACAAGTTCTCTCTCCTTTTACAGTTGTCATTGCAGAGTTACACAAGCTATGTACATAGTTCTTATGGATAGTGCAATTTTCCTCTTTTTTTTTGGTAGATTCACTTAAAAATACTAATAAAGAATACAATTTACTGTGTAGACATGTTTGTATGAAACCATGTTATGGAAGGCAGGGGAACCTTGCTGTGCTGATAAAATTATAAAAAGGCAGATTATTTAAATAATCTTTTACCATTTGTTTGTGTTTTGTTTTGTTGTTTGTTTAGGTTTTTTTTTTTTAATAAAAGAGTATATCTCATGTTATGATTGATAAATGAGAAGACTGATGATTGGATTTCAAGCAATATTTGTTACAAAACTATTTATATCACTGAACTCAAGAAGTCTGCTGGACTTCTCTTATGCTTTTGCCTAAAAGGGGTGCATAGGTATTTTGTTACCTAAGAGAAAAAAAAAGAAACATTTTGTGGATTTTCTGTGTACCTGGCCTAACTATTCATCTTGACATTGTAGATAACACTGACCAGATTTGGGGTCAAAGGTCAGAAATCATAAGCCATCCGTGAGTGTCCACTGGTAATGCTTTTTCATAGGATGTGGTAAAATGATGACACAATTGTTTATATAAGATAAGGTGGAAAGTCACACTATTTTGGGGAAAAAAGGTAAATAATGTCCAGTCATACATGAGCTAGGAATTTGTGTAATTGATGAGGTGGAAATAAATGATCCTTTTCATTTTTTTTTTCCCATTGAAGGTTATAGATTGAGGTGAAAGTCAGAGGTCATAGCAAAGTGTCATCATTCTTTGGTCATTCCTAGTTGATTCTTGTTGGTTTTCTCACTGCTGCCATGATTTACAAAATTGTCATGAAGTAGATGTGACGTGATTGCTATAATGGAAGATCTTAAGGACTCGGGCACTCATTGATTGGGTTTCAAACATTACCTTAATACTGGTAAATCAATGTCACACTCACCGTGACCTAAATCTCTTGACACCCCCTTCCCCAGGTATGTGAGAGTCCACTTACGCTCCATGACCTTCGACCACCTGAAATCCTACCCTGGTCACTTCAACAGAGTGGTCCTGTCCCACTCCAGTGTCCACTCCCTGTGCTGCATGATCAAAGAGGAGCTGGCCCTCTCCACCACCACTCTCCTCATCTACCACGACAAGACCAAGGATGCCCTCGCTCTGGATCCATCCAGGACACTGGAGGACTATGGCATCAAAGGTCGCACTCGAGATGACCCGGAGGAGGTGACCATGTTCTACAACTACACCACAGAGTTCCACGACTGCTCCCTGCTGTCGGCGGATTACTACTTTATAAAGTGAAAGGACTTTTTATGCCTCCGCCACGAAGTGGTGCCGGAGGCATTATGTTTTCGGGTTGTCCGTCCGTCCGTCCGTCCGTCCTTCCGTCCGTCCGTCCGTCCGTCCGTCCGTCCTTCCGTCCGTCCGTCCGTCCGTCCGTCCTTCCGTCCGTCCGTAATGAATTTTGTGGACAAGGTAACTATCGAAACCTGTTGAGGTATCCTAATGAAACTTGGCATGTATGTGTATTAGGGGGTGAAGTTGTGCCTATCAACTTTTGGGTGCACATGCTCAAGGTCAAAGGTCAAAAGGTCAAGGTCAAATACATAAAATTTCACTATTTCCACCATATCTATTGAATGCCTGAAGATATTTTCTTGAAACTTAGTGTATACATGTATTACCCAATTAAGATTCTCTGGTGAAAGTTTGGGTCATGAGGTCAAAGGTCAAAGGTCAAAAGGTCAGGGTCAAATACATAAAATTTCACTATTTCCACCATATCTATTGAATGCCTGAAGATATTTTCTTGAAACTTAGTGTATACATGTATTACCCAATTAAGATTCTCTGGTGAAAGTTTGGGTCATGAGGTCAAAGGTCAAAGGTCAAAAGGTCAGGGTCAAATACATAAAATTTCACTATTTCCACCATATCTATTGAATGCCTGAAGATATTTTCTTGAAACTTAGTGTATACATGTATTACCCAATTATGATTCTCTGGTGAAAGTTTGGGTCATGAGGTCAAAGGTCAAAAGGTCAAGTAAAAATATTAAAACTTCTTTTTTTTCTCCGTACCTTGGAAAATTGTTCAAGGTATCTTAATGGAACATAGTATATACATGTACTGACTGGAAGTGATTATCTAGAGAATGTAGGGTTCATGGGGTCAAAGGTCAAAGGTCAAGTGCAAGACTTCAAAATGTTACTATTACCCTCATATTTATGCAATGCCAGCAGGGTTATTTTTTTACACTTGGTGTATGCGTGTGTAACCTAATAGAAATTCTCTGGAAAGTTTTTTTTTTTTCTCTTTTTGCCTCAAAGGTCAAAAGGTCAAAGATCAAGTGAAAGTGCTGAACTAACTTTTTCCTCCATATCTCGGAAGTGGCTCAAGTTACCTTGAAACTTAGTACATATTATGCATGTTCTACCTGAAAGTAATTATCTTATGAATTTTAGGGTCAAGGGCCAGATGAAAATGGTAACAATTTACTATTCAATTCAGAAATTTCACTTTTTCTCCACACCTGTACCTTGAAAATTACTCAATGCCTAAATGTATGAATGGGTCAAAGTCAAGTTAAAGTCCTTAAATCCCTAGATACATGCTCTCTTATTCATCCAATTAAACCTACGTCAAGGAAGGTGAACATTCAACACATTTGTGACAAACTTGTCATTCCAATATTTTGCCAATTTTGTGAAAATGTAATCACACAGTGTCCACATGTACTATCTAGACCTATTGGGAAAATCATGCATTATGGCGGAGGCATACCAGTCGCCAAAGCGACATTTCTAGTTTCTCCTCTACTTTTTGCTCAGATGGCAAATGTCACACTGAAATCTTGCAGTAAGACTGGACTTCTATGAGGGGAGAAACTGAATGTGATTGACCAATGAACTACTGTCTGTCTGACTTTGTTCAGTACAGCATTATTTAAATTGGTATCCAGACTTCTCAGTTCGTGTATATGTTTGTTGTGTCAATATTCCTGTATCAAAACAGCCATGTGAAAAGGACTACTGTCACCTTTAGATATGAAAATAGTAGCACGCTGTGATGTGTGTATAAGAGCGTGAACTTTAGTTAGAGGTCTCCTTTCATCTGTTTAAGTGTACACTTGCACTTCAGCACTTAGATACTGCATTTAGTGTGTGAAGTATGCTGTGCTTGAACACCAAAAGTATACATGTATTCATCATAATTTGTAGACAAATTTTATAGGATGACTTAGAAAAAAATCTCATGCAATTTCCAGCGTAATTTTTTTTTTTTTTTTAAATCAAGTGCCTTCCATTTGTTGCTTGTCTTATTATCACTAAATCTCTTGTCCAGATTGTTCCTCTAAAAGTCAAGAGAATGCTATAAAAAGGATGGAGTTGGTATGTTGTGGGGATGGCTGACCACCATAGTATGAATTGTGGCAGTCTCCGGTTTATCAAATGAGAAGTGAAATATAATGATACAGTGTAATAATGATAGTAATGATGACAGTGATAAAATAAATGATAATAATGATAACTACAAAAGCACTCAAAGAGCACAGCTTATTTCCACCCTACACGCATACTGAAAATCACCCCTTGAATATTTCCCAGTGTTATGGTACAGTATGATTAATGATGGTACATCGTATACTATAGTATGTAGGGTGCTTAAAAACTCTGTAGTAAGTGCAGTAAAAGTGCAAATTATCATTATCGTTATTAGTATTATTATTATTATTATTGTTATTATTACAAAGGAACCTTTCTGTTCTGTCTCAAAGTCTACCTCATCAGCAGCTTACTACGTGCTGTGCCTTGAGCGCATGCTAAGTGCACGTATGCACACCTCAAATATGCATATCTTGAACTCCCTCTTTTGTTGGTCCTATTTGTTAATGACACTCCTTCAAGATTAAAAAATAAATTAAAAAAAGTATCCTGGATCAAGATGATTATCCAGATCACTACCAAAATGTAATGTGTCATTAATACTCATTATCAACTTTTCCTGTAAGTTTCATCCAAAGCCGTTCACAACTTTCGGGTTATTTTGCAAACAGACAGACAAGGAAACAAACCAAGGCTGTTAAAAAAAACATGACCTCCTTGGCAGAGGTAAAAATACAGGTGTAATGATTATATGGCCTTCTTTGTCGAAGGTAGTCTCTACAATGTCGTCACCTTTCTCCAAGATGGCCCTGTAATTATTAAAACCCTAGCATTGGCAGTATTCATTATACACCTGGGTCGAGAGGGACATGGTGGGTAAAAACATAATTTTTATCAGTATTCATGGATAACTACTTGTGGCTGATCTGATCGTTTCACTCACTCCAATTTGCTTTTTACGTACGTCTTATGTGTAATTCCAGGTATAGTTCTTTGTTGTTTTTTTCTTTTGATTATTTTGCACTTTTTAATTTGTTAAACTTAATATTATGCTCCTTAATCCCTGTTCAAGATGTTAAATTATATATTTCACATATTGTTCATCATCTACCTCTTTAGTGATTTGAAATAAATGCAAACAAAGATTTATTAATCCGAGTACTGATGTCCATCTTAACTAACCTACACAGTTGCTTGTAAAGGGCAATTCCAGTATGCTTCACTGTTAATTTGCTACATAGAGTAAAATCAGAAGAACAAGTTGGTAGAGGTTTTGTTAGAATAGGACTGAAAATATGGAAGTTTTGGAATCTTCAGTTTTGACATTTTTTTTTCACCGATTGGTCATAACTTCATGTTCAAATCAGCTGATGTCACGATGTCATCAATTCATATGTGTCAATTTCATCAACTCTGTGATTGGTTAGTGCCCAAAAATGATAACAATCATGTTGATAATTTCACAACTACAACCCCGTTACCCCGTAAAATTGCAATGCAGCAAAAAAAAAAAACCAACAACAACAACAAAACAAAACAAACAAACAAACAAACAAACAAGTGGGGACACAAGTTCTTTTTTTTTTCCATGTCAGCAAAGGATATTTCGTGAAGATTATGTGTGTTTGTCCTTCCAAGGCCATGGCATCTTTTTATCCATTCTAATGATATCACTGTGTGTGAATATATTGAAGCATTTTTCCCCTTTTGATCAGAGCTTGATGAAACCTTTACCATTACCTTTGTCTGTCTTTACTCATGTTTAGTACATGTATAGCCAATTTAAAAATGATAGAATTGAGCTTGGAGCTAAATCAATAGTCTCGAAGGTAAAACCAAGGGATTAAGAACATCTCATATCTTCTCATAAATACCATTCTTTGTAATTTCCCTCCGATGATTTTGACATTTATACTTTTTTTTTCTAGCGAAAGAAAGGGCAACGGAGAGAAAGAGAGAGAGAAAAAAAAAGAAAGAAAATGCACTGGGAATGCTAATTGAAAATCTGCCAAAACTTGGCGAATTGTTACTAGATTTTTCCGTGACGTCATCTCTGGAAGGAGCTCCAAAGTGATACGGACGTACAGCACTCTTACCGGTACTTTGAACCAAAGTATAATTGAAGTTATTATTACAGTGCACTCCCGTTATTAATGAACACGGTTAAAATGAA
The DNA here is from genome assembly GCF_964275005.1 of Diadema setosum. Lineage (NCBI taxonomy): Eukaryota > Metazoa > Echinodermata > Echinoidea > Diadematoida > Diadematidae > Diadema > Diadema setosum. The sequence continues at coordinate 6,759,521 of NC_092693.1, read as the reverse complement.
ATTTCGTTACGAAGTACAAATTCAGGTTCCAATATCATTAAAGCCTTTTGCAAACTTCGCTTACAACAAACACGGTTACAGTTAGCTCGCTGTAACGAAGTTCAGTGTTTCCGAGCACCATCGACAAAGAAAAACAAAAGAAATGTGTACCGTAATTGTAATGGGCACTATGTCAATTACATTCTGATCGGTTGGCACATATGAGACATCAGTTAAGGGGCCAATGTCGGGAGTGATTTCTCTCTTCTCGGCGATGAAGAGACATAGGAACGAAAGGACTTTGCCCATGAAGCCAGCAGGTCGCAGTCAAACTGTCTGTCCATATTCTTGAGTAGGCGATTTAAAGACGCACGGTATTCTTCAGGGTAGTCATCAGTCGAGCAAGCAGCAGGATAACCTAGAGTGCTTTCCGCGGCATGCTCATCTGCTGCAGGTGTGTAAGGCTAGACCTTGCCGCGACGACGGATACCTGTCCTTCACCACTCTTTGCGTGTTATCAACATAACCACATGCCCATACTCATGGCATCCTCTGGTCTATGGCATCGCTTACGCCATGATGTAGGGTAACTTCTGGTAGTAGTCCCTTACCCTTTCAGCTGTCCGGGATGATACAACATGATTGCCTCTTCTAGATTCTTGCTGATATACCCTTCAGCATGGTGCACAGTTCTGGCCTGTCATTGAGGAGGGTATCCTAGTATATGCTCCTCTGCCAGAGCTACTGCAGCATAAACCTTGAGCGTACAAGTACTCCAGCAAGAAGACCAAGGACATCATTAAATGATGCTGTGTAGGCCAGTATCTCACTCTTCGTTGGTACGACATCCGTGACTGGTGTCACTGACTTGACACTCAATGTGTCATTTCAGAGATTCCATTTTGTTCGTAGGACACTAAAGGTTTCACTATACCTATATATACTCTCCTCTGCATCGCACACCTCTTTGCGATTTGATCGTCCTTTCCTGAGGTTGAACTTTCCTTTCTCAAGGGGCTTGACCAGTTTTGACTTCGTAAAGTGCATAGATGTCCATATATCCACTGAGTTCGTCCATGTAGAACTGCTTGACAACAACTCTATGAAGATCGTCATCAGGTGCATGCTCATGTAACACATGCTTAATGGTGACTAGTGCTGGAGCGGGCGAAGGGCTTGTCGCCACAGGTCACTGTTGTCAGCTCATGGACCTGTATTGGGTGATGTGGCCTCTCTACGCAGCGATGGAATCCTGCGTTCTTCGGGGATATCTTGATCACCTGGAACATTTTGGATTTGTCTGCGACCACTCCAACCTCTTTTTTTTTCTGGAACCGTAAGAACACTTCGAAGAAGCAAGCATTGGCTCCACCCCCCCCCCCCCTTTTGATCAGAAAATCGTCCTTGGTACTTTGCCTTTCCGTCATCAGTGACTCTAACAGGGGTCGTCTTTGAATCCTTCACAACAGCAAGGTGTGGGAGAGTCGAAGCACATCTTCCGGTTTGCTTCCTTGTCTCATCTGAGCTCCTGTGTGGCACAAGCCTGGATACACCTCTGTCTAATTGGTCCTTCATTTCTCTGCAGTAGTCTTCTCATTCTTCTGGATGATCACAGAATCGGTTTTCCAGACTCTTCTGCCGTTTGGCCGCATAATTATAGTTGTTGGGAAGTCAGTCTGGAGGTCGTTTCCATCGTAGGTTCCCCTCATAAAGGCCATCAGGTCGTTGTTTCATACCCTTGTGCATGGAACAAGTGGACTCTTCTCGACATCAGAAAAGCACCTGCATCTCTTTGGTTCCAATCCAATTACCTCCATCCCAAGATACTCTTCAAGGGAGCCCGATGCTGCTACATTGATGTTGTTGACGCATGGTGTGGTGTTGGCTGTTGGACCACCTTGAATAAACCAATCCTTGGGGCATTTATTAGCAAGCGAGTCATCTAATCTGCCTCCAATGAACTCTTCCCCTACCATGAGGTGTGATCTGTCTACACCGAGTAGCAGATCAGTGACTGGAGACAAAATAAGATTAATTTCTTTTAGTTTCCCAGGCCGCTGTTTACTCATCTTAATTATGAATCACATGCCAAAGTTATTTCAAGCAAGAAATAATAGTCTCATAATAAACTCAGTCATGTAGAGTTGCAAATAGTTCAGCTAACTGTATAACTCTATGACATCAAATGTATCAACCACAAAGTAGAGCGTTTTGATACCTAGTTACTACGTGTGGCGTTTAGTCTCCCGACGTCCCGTTGACTTTTAATTACCACCTTTCGTCTTCTAATTCGATCTCCTGTCAATGCGTAGATTCTCTCGCCTACAGTCCATGTCCAAACAACAGGTACGTTTATGCGTCCGAGCCATGTAGTATAGAAGTTGTGCGCGAGGTGTTGTTTTGTCTTCCTTGACGAAAATCATCGATCCTTTTAATTTCGACCACGCCTGGTAGAGCTGCTATTTGGTGTTGGAAGTCGCGAATTTCGCGAAGATGACCTTGGATTTTCTGTCTCGATGATAGCGTCTTGCTCACTCCGCCCGAACGTGATCCTGTGATTTCTACCGATGCCATGCGCGCTCTCAGTTCGATGCCGAATCTTTAACGATGTTGGTACACGTGTAATTACTTGGTGATTGTCCTCATCCTGCAACTCCTTCACGCAACTAAATTGTAGTGATAGCGAGTTTCTTCGACTACAATTCCAATTCACGTAATCATGCGTAGAATGTTGTTTACTTTGGCAAACTCATTCGGGAGTATCCCGGTCTGCGCTCTCAGTAACTCTGTGTATTCCTGTTGCGTTTGTATGTCTGTCTTCACGGCATCGACAGACATCTTGGCTTATTATTGTTCAAGCAACATTTTCTTTACAGCAGCCACCAGCTCCGTGATCACGTCTGGGGAACAAAGCGACTCCTTTATCCGAGCCACAATTGCTGCGTTAAGTCTGTCGGGCTATTCAACAAACAAAATTTGATGATTAAACACACACACACACACACACACACACACACACAGAGCAAACCAATCCAAAACAGCAAAACAAGAAGAAATTAAAAAAAAATGGAAGCATAACTAAGTAATGTATTGTTTCACAAGTACTTATGAGTACTGTATGTGTAATCAGGGAGCTTGTTATGCTCGAGTTTACAACAAAAACTCATGTATGAACTGTTCATGTTCGACTACTATTAATCGGCCCCTCCAACCACAGAAAGCAGGCCCGGGGCCCGCTGTAATATGTAGCAGCTGCTAGAGGTCTTGAGTGCAAGTTAGACCTTCAATCGACCGAGTATCTCGCCAACACGACAGACGCAGAGGTAATAGCAGTGAGAGACCTCGAGGAATATCGCCGTGACCGCAACAGATGTACCACGAACACAGTCTCGTGTAGAGGGGGAAAATACAAGATATATAGACCAGCTCACTAATGTATTGAGATTTTATGCAGATCTTTGTAACAAACACTTTTTCTGACAACCTTAAAGATTGCCCGAGGATTGTCTGAGGCTTAGCAACAACTACATGCGAAGTGCATCAATTGAAATGGGTTGCATACGTGCGATCAGGGAGGTGTAATAAAAGGAGAGACAACTCGTTCGTAATTCATGCAAACACAATGTCATGTTTGGTTTCAAAGCGTTACAATGGGATGTCTAGCATTCCACTATACGATTTGAAGTCATGCTCTGCACCGCTCGAAGTTTGGAGACGAAGAACGCATTTCACCTTTCTTTGAATTACAAGCTTTATTCCCCCGTAAATTTTTAAATGAAATACTCGATTAAGAGTAATTTTAGGAAAGAATTCAATATTATAAACATGTATTTCTAGTTTCTTCGTAATGCGCAAATCGAAATGAAATGAAAATTACGCCCTCTTAAAAACCTGATATTTTTCTATAATACAGTAAATGCAGTAGGGGCAAGTATTTCTAGATGTGAGAGCGCTAGTCCCGATTGTTGATGCTCTCTTTTGTCAAAGCACCCCACCTGTAGTTAAGCGCATAACTTCTCGGCGGTGCCGCGCATCCTTCAAAGGAGAGCAGGAGTTGTCTCTCTTTTTCTTACACCTCCCTGGTGCGATCATCACGGCCATGCAGTCAAGCTCACTCAGACGCCGAGGCCCGAATTCACGAAGGTGGTACAAATGAAACCATGGTTTAAACCATGGACAAAAACCATGGAACGCCAAGTGTCGCATGGAATATTTCGTTACGAAATGGGTCATTTCGTCGACAAAATGACCGTTTCGTTAACGAAATTATCATTCCGTGGACGAAATGTTCATTTAGTTACAAAATTTTGTTATTTCGTTACAAAATAATCATTTCATCGACGAAATGGCTGATTTCGTAACGAAATAATCCATGCGACACTTGGCGCTCCATGGTTTTTGTCCATGGTTTAAACCATGGTTTCATTTGTACCACCTTCGTGAATTCGGGCCCTAGGGTCTCCGCGGCTTTGTGTATACAAGTATAGTCAGAGAAGGCCTAACTATAGGTATGTAATATGCATATCGGCTCTATTCTGTTTCCGTCTGGAAATGAAAAACCTGAAAAGATTATACTGTGCACCTTTTGGGATAAAAAAAAAAAAAATACCATCTTTTGTTTCCCTGTCATTGTTACTCAGCTCGAGCTTGTTCTACGTCATACTTTGATTCAAACTGACGGCGCTGTATACGTGCTTATAGGTTATTATTTTTAAGCTCCTTCCCGTGATGACGTCACGGGGTGTTTCGTAATTCTTCGCCATGTTTTTTTTTTTTTCAGAATTTCGAGGGCGTTCTCAGTTGTTTTTTCTTTTTTTTTTTCCTTTGTCTCGTTCCTCCTTCAAAGTGCGAAAATCAAAATCAGTAATAAACAAACAAAATAAGATACCACGATGCGGAAATCAAGATGGCACGTAAGGAGGTAATGTCTAAGAAAAGAAAAATGGGATGTTGCCTTATTTCTATTCACCTTTATAAAGTGACAGTTTACTCAGAAATATATACCAAGTAATATGTAATTTGTGTAATTCGAAGTTTGACCGTGAACTAGCAGACAAATCAGTTATTCAACCATGATAGAATTATACAAATAATAACAATTCTAATATTACTAATTACAGTTGTCATTTTATTATCGATACTATTGACATATGAGTATTTGAGATGCTCACAACACACACGGTGCCATTTAAAGTTTCATAGTTCTAGTAAGGGAAGATGTTTTTTTTTTTCTAGGACATGTGCATTACGCGAACGCATAAAAAAGTATTGAAACAAGTGAAATTAAACTATCTGTTCATAGATAAATATTAAGATTTGATTAATTTCATGCACTCGTAATTCTTTGAAAATGTCTTATCAAACTGATAATTCCGCACCTCTGTAGGTAGGAAATCTACGACTCTTGTTCATGTAAAAATATATCCTACGTACAAAGAAAAATTTTTACATTAGTGAATTCTTGCGTCGAGTATATTTGTCTGTTTGTTTGTTTATAGCAGCTTGTTATCAAATACTGGATACAACACATGTCAAGTAATCGGGAGATCATTAGTTTCGAGTCCGACCCAAGTATGTAATGTTCATGGTTTTTAATCATCATGACTTCTACTTAAACACTGAATAATCGGTTCTTATTTGCGTCGATAAACGACAATTTTTCAGTCAGTTGCGATACAAAGAAAAATAGTTTTTCACTTATCTTGCTGGATTTACTTGATCCACATAATCTAAAGGACACTTCCTTTAACCTTGACATCATAATACTGTACTGCAAAGGCATGACGCATTCGTTTTTATCAATATCGACTTGATGAGCTTACAAAATCATGTAATGTACAGTAGTGTATCACACAAAAAATAATGAATGTGTTTTGTCACCAAACGCGTCATCCGTGAACAATGAAGCTTCTTTTGGACTCTGTGGTGACGTGTTACGCACGTGATTTTAAGAGCAGCATAACGAAACAGCATGCGCGAATTCTCGATTATTCAATACCAAGTACAGTATATAATTATGACTTATGGTATTAGTTATTGGACTTTTCGTGATTTATTTGCGTTGGTAACTGTGTTACTGGTTCAATAAAGGAAGAGACAAAATTTTCTTGACTACGCGTACTTAAATGAGTGATGTTATCTATTTATTTATCAAAGTTACTTCTTTATTCATCAAATTATCTGCTGCTTGGTTGTGTGTATGTGTGTCTGTGTGTGTGTCAGATGGTAGCGTAGTTCAATACTCCGTGTTTCGTAATTTGTCATCGCGATTCAAGCATGAATTGTCATAATCAGAGAAACTTGGAAACAAAACAAAACGCTGAAGCATCTATGATAATAAACATTACAGTACCTGTATCTTGAAGCAGGTTTCAGTAAAACTGTAGGTTCTACATTTTGCTCATTCCATACTTCCGGTCTGGTAAAGATGCAATAATCAGATCTGAAATCGATTAAGAATTGAAATTACATCTCGATTTCATGTTGTTTTGCATGAAAACAGTAAAATGTTGTTGTTGTTGGGGTGTTGTTGTTTTTTTTTTTTTTGGGGGGGGGGAGAGAAACGGGCACATTAAAACAAGACATGAATAAACGTTTAGAGAGTTAGACAAATTGGCAACTCTGATGTAGATGTTGAACAGCTCTCCATTCGGTTTGTACACACACACACACACACACACACACACACACAAACAAATAACCAGGTTTTTTTTATGAATCTCCGGAGAAAGAAAAAAATTATCCAGACCTGTTCTTGGTATCTTTGATAAGTCATCTTTGGTATTTTTGGTATCGATAAATGACACTAGTGAGTGTCTTCCTCAGGGGATAGGTTTTGTCTGTGCGTAGATTTTTGAGAAAAATGAAAGTTAGTGAATTTTTACGTGCAAAACAAACGAAGAGCTGCATGCTCCAAAACTAGATCACTCAAAATTGGAAATATGTTTTATTTGTTAATTTTTACAATTCATTTTTTTTTTTGGTGATTTTTTCGCAAAACTAATGTTGACTGATCTACTCTGACTCTTCTGTTTTCATACAAAGCAACATAATAATTATTAGGACAAAATTTCCTGAAAAAATGATTTGTGGCAGCATTTTATAAAAGATTTTTTTTCCTCGCATCTGGCTTCACAAAAAGGAACCCTGTCAATCAAGAAAGAGAGAAGGGAAACTGAAAACTGTCGCAGCTACAGGAAATGACAACCTGCGTGTTCTTGAAAATCGGCGAATTACCATCACTTCAGGCTTACAACGTAAGCGCAAGGCAGGTCATTTGCCGATTAGGGTGGCGGAACGTACCGGTATGGAAGAGGAGTATAGAGCGAAGGCTTAAATACCGGATTTTGTTGTTGTTGTTAGTACATGTGAGGTGCGGGTTGGTAGGAACGCTTCAAATCTCAGAACGAGCAGTTGCTCCAGGCGGCGTGTTATTTGGTGAGGTGCTGCTAATTGTTTGTGACCGTTTATATATAAAGCGGTTGCTTTCTCCCGTGCGCTTTCTCATTTTCAGCTTTGCGGCAAAGTATAGGCGATAAGTCTCAGGACTCGATTTATCTTCCAAACAGTAAGTAAACGCAATGAACTGTACCTTCTCTGGAAATACGTTGATTATTTTTCAGAATTTATGTGAGGTATATTAGAGCTCTCTTGCTTGGCTTTTTGTTTGTCTTATCATTCCCTTATCATTCATCATTTTCGTTTTGTTACCTTTGTTGTCCTGTTATTTTCTTAGCCATTGTGTTCATGAGGAAAGGACATTGAGACATAGGGGCTTGTATGTATGTAAGCTAAATCAAGTTCTTGTTTGTTTGTTTTTTAATCTTTTGATTATTATGAATTTCATAACGCCTTTATACGGTTTGTTTCAAACGACAACATAACTTTGGGCAAGCAGATTTAACGACAAAAACAGTCATGCAAATTCATGAATTCGACATGTATTTGACTGGATTGCACACTGGAACGTCAGTTAGAAAAGTTCTTTTTTGAGCTGCGTTTACATCATGTTCCCGGCGGCCACGGCAGCCCCATTTAATTGCCCGAAACGTAGAACGCCGTATGTAGATAAGACATTCCCCTGTTTTTCCCCCTTCGCATTCTAGTCTTGCTCATTCCAGTCCTCGCCCCGGTGAACATATTATTACGGCTATCAGACGCTGTTCTCACGGCGTCTGTTCAGGCTAGACTAGCAATATTTTCAGTGCGTCCCGCTACGGACAGCCTCCAAGTTTTGTTACGGCCTATTACGTGCCGTCCCGTTTTGATGCGTTCCTCCCGTATATCTCTGCATACAAGATTCCTCATTACCACATCGGGAATGCCGTGGCAAATTTTTTTGACAGTTTGAAAATCTGATACGGCATCCACAGCAATCACGGCCTGTCGCGTTTGCCTATCTCGTCTCACCGTGTTGTTTCAAGTCCATCCCGTTTTGTCCACGGTGGCCTGAAACGGGGCTGCCATGGTTGCCGGAAACACGGTGTAAACGCAGCTTTAACTATCAACAGGAATGATCGGTTGAAAAACTGCCTCCATAACAGTCATAAGACAGTGATTGTCGTTTGTACTCATATTTTATCATGGATAACATTAATTTGAGCCGCAGTGCGCATAGACCGATATCTGTCATTGTATCATTAACATTTTTATGAGTGAAGACCCCCAGGGTCTGTCATTTTCAATTGCACACTGCTCCATTTGTAGATAGTCTAATTGTCAGTTTTGATTTAATCTGCTTTCGAATGATAATAATGTGGAAAGCATATGCGCTTCAGTCAAGTTTTGTAATTCTGGCAGATTCCCCGTGAATTCATCTCGCATAATATTACTTTGTTTTAACGATGGGCAGATGATCGTTGGCTGTGCTATGACGTTGCACTTGTGCGAGCGGAATGACAATGCGTTATAATTAATGCATTAAAGGGTTGGTAGTATTGGTTGACGTAAGGATTCAGCTTTTAACTTTTTGCAAGATACTTCAGAGACCACTTTATGAAATGTTAATGAGCATACATTTCTGAAAGGAATTCAAAGTTCATGTGATGAAAATCGGTTTTGGAATGGCTGAAATATCAACAAAAAACAAAACAAAACAAAGTAAAACTAAGCGTTCCAAATAAAAGATGTGTCCTACCTTATAGGATTATTTTGTTTTGGATATCTCAATGATTTCAAATTAGTGCAATTATTCCAATTTTCATCAAATAAACTTTGAATTCCTCTTACAGTTATAATCATGCTCTTTCATATTTCATAAGAGGTTTCTCATGATCTCAAAGAACCATTATCAAAAAACGTTGGATACCTGTAGCCCCGTCTCAACCAAAACTCTACCATCCCTTTCAGTCTTTTTCCCCCCAGTGATGACGTTTAGTTTTCTTAATAATATAAAGCATTTCATAAAAAGACTCATTTTGAAATGAATGAATGAATGACAGCGTTAAAATGAATTAAAGAAAAGGAATGGAAAATTAGGACCCCACAATACAAGGAAACAAAGTAGTAAGTAGTTGGGTTTTGGGACCCTAAAATCGGAAGCAGAGTCATCGCAATAGTTATACGAATGTCTTACGTGGAATGCAATTTAATTGTACGTGATAAATGGGGAAAAAAAACAACAACAAAACAAACAGCAAACAACAAAAAAAACAACAACAACAACAACAACAAGTAAATAGAAGTGAATGCGGGGAAGTAACTTCCATGGATATAATAGAACTCGCGTATTTCTATTACCGGAGGGAATCGTCAGTTAACACTCAAAGTTCCGATGTTCATACCTACTTTACGCAGTGATGATTAATTTATTAGTTGATTGACTTTATGCCGTGTATTTTATCTTACGGTTGTCTTTGAACTCGGCGATGTTCAAAAAAAAAGTTTAATTCACGCATGCAGTGTAGTCACGTTTTATTGAGTTTCGATTACCAATGAAAGCGGATGATTTAAACGTTCCATGCCACACCGCAGGCAATTGTATCAGTTTGCACAAATTGGTGCGGGGGACTGATAAGTTTTTGTGTTGTTGTTTTTGTCAGACGCATACTCACAGTTTAACAAGTCCAAGGCCTGATAAATAGATACTCAGTCATAATAAATTCTCCCTGTTTGTTCCAACAGAGTTACATTAATTTCCGCCATTAATAATGATAATTATGGCAACAACGAACAGAAGCAAAAGTTAAAATCTGAATGAAATAAATTTCACATCATACTAAAACTTATCATAACTGCAATTATTGTATATATAATACATGTATATACATATATGACATATAATATACATCCTTTATTATTGATTATTATGACATTATTATTGATATCATTAATTCATGTTATAACTGTTATCATTATTATTATTTTGCCATTATACCATTGCTCTCATTGCTCTTGTCATTATTATGATTATCAGTGTCGTTACTTGAGCAGACTGAGGTGACAGCTACATTTTTTTTTTCCAATGGTGGAGAATTTGTGTATATCCCAACCTAACGTTTTCCGGCATCGATGCAAATATAGTTTGAGGTTATAACAAACCTTGTATGTATTTTAACCCCTTGGTTGAATTCATATAAATAAAAAAAACAAAAACAAACGGAGTGTATTGATTGTGTTTGTGTTTGTTTGTTTGTTTGCTTGCTTGTTTGCTTGCTTGATTTCTCGACAATGAGCCAATGTTATACATGAAGTCTCGAAATCAACAAAGGAAGTTGTGGGTGACTTTTTCGGGGTAATAATCCAATTCGTCGTTGCAGTTTTACCTAGTTTTATCTTCTTCCTTTTTTTTTCATGGCAAGAGAACAAAGTCCTACACTGCGTCTTGTCCTTTCCCCGAAGCTAATTGTTTGATTTGATGCTCTGTCATTTTGGCTCCTCTTCGTGGAAATAGATGTAACTTTTGGATTACACAGAAATTACTTTTATAAAAGTGACCATTTTTGTTTTGCACTCTTCAGGTGAAATGGGATTCCTCGAATTTAACGCAATCAATGAATTGATATATGAATTAGAATTCCGTCGTTGCATCAACGCTAATAACAGGCATGTCACAGCTTTGATGTTTTGTGGAGTGGAAACTGATTTGATATCTGATAAAGTCTTATCAAAATAACGGCTTATTTCTGGAAAATAGAAGAAAAAGGAGAAACGCAGTTCCATCGAAGTGATAAGTCATTTTCCTGCATAATAGTTGGATTGCAGTGCATATTCGTCATAATGTTGTAATAATTTACACCACTTCCGCAGACCATTAATTTGACTGTCGTATTTCCAACAAATAACAGAACAACGCATTTATGTCAAAAGCAACGGACTATACGAATCAGAAACCTATTCCTAGTTATATTGTAGCCTTTCACCGCCCCCTTATATAAATATTTTTTCACACTTCTTCTCTTAAGTCATCATAGTATCTGCACATCGTATAGATATCGAATTTACCATCCGTACATCACCATCATATATAATTTCTCCATAAGCATAGAAACAAGTGTCTCTTGTGGTGCGTCGTGTGTGTTCAGTTTGCTAGGGATACAATCAACAGGCCGAATTTTGTACTGATACTGTACGCTGCGGCGCAACCGTTGAAGATGAAGTGAAGTTCATTTATATGTTCTGTTGTTCCGTATAATTATCTGTGCTTGCATGCATGATAAGAGCAAAAGTTAGGACTCATTCAAGGCTAGCATTAACTAATTCATTCTGATATCTTTTTAAACTTGCTGAGTTGTCAAAATGTGAAATTTTCCAATTTCAATTTCGTCACAATGATCCAATTTATTTTGTCTTCCCGGACGACGAATACTCAGGGGGATTCGAAGGATTCATTTGAGCTTCGGTTGCAGTTCGTTGTTCAGAAGGTTCATTATTCCGAAGATGATATAAAGGGCGATAATCAAAGAAAAAAAGAAAGAAAGAAAGAAAGAAAGAAAAGAAAAGAGGAAACAAAATGTGATTCCCAAGGTGTGTAAATACTCATCCTCTTTCATTTTCGGATCAACGAACCTTATTTCATCTTAGGATTAACGAACCTTATTTAGTTTTCGGAAACTACGAACCTTCGGGAAAAACACGAACCTTTGGAATAACCCCACAAGTGTTCGGACCAACGATTTTTTTTTTTTTCATTTTCGGTATTTGGAATATGGATTGTGTGTTTCGGAATGACGAATCTTCGGATTAACGAACCTTCGGAATAACGGACATCATCCGGAACTACACCGCTGCCGCTGCCGGTAGGTTCCTATGGTTTCTGGTGATATTGCCTCGGGTGTTCCGAACACTTTATATACGCTGTTGCGTCACCCCTCTTTAAACTTGCGTTGAAACAACTTTTGGCCGATTGGGAGCAGGTAACGACTTAAACATAATCTTTTATTGAATGTATATAAAGTTTTGGAACATTAAATTATGTACAGAGTTTACTGTATCTTTTATATGTAGAAGTTTATCAGCTGGTAGTGGGGAAAATTTTCCAGTTTTTGAAATCTCAGAAAAGTGTAATGCTTGAATGAGTATAGGACCATCCAAAAAAAAAAGCAACTTGAAAAGCTGCATTCCAAGAGTGCGTGAAGTTCATCACCAATTCTCTCAGTTTTAATACATGTGCAATATCTCTCGTCATGACTCATACTACCAAATCTCCCTGCTAATACCAGAAGTTGAGTACTACCAGATCCAGATTTCTTAAAATGAAGGACATTACTTTTCAGAAGGATTTTTAAAAAAAGTATTTTTCAAGGGGAAAGATAATCCTGCAGTTAACTTAAGAATTTGATTTTTCAATAGAGAATTCCAAATGGTTATATCTAATCTTTGCTCAACAATAGCTTTCAACTTTAAATATGGCGCACGTCCGTAATATGCCGTTAAAGCCAACATCTATGATGATTTTAAAGCACAATAATATTTTGGCCGATTGGGAGCAGGTAACGACTTAAACATAATCTTTTATTGAATGTATATAAAGTTTTGGAACATTAAATTATGTACAGAGTTTACTGTATCTATGTAGAAGTTTATCAGCTGGTAGTGGGGAAAATTTTCCAGTTTTTGAAATCTCAGAAAAGTGTAATGCTTGAATGAGTATAGGACCATCCAAAAAAAAAGCAACTTGAAAAGCTGCATTCCAAGAGTGCGTGAAGTTCATCACCAATTCTCTCAGTTTTAATACATGTGCAATATCTCTCGTCATGACTCATACTACCAAATCTCCCTGCTAATACCAGAAGTTGAGTACTACCAGATCCAGATTTCTTAAAATGAAGGACATTACTTTTCAGAAGGATTTTTAAAAAAAGTATTTTTCAAGGGGAAAGATAATCCTGCAGTTAACTTAAGAATTTGATTTTTCAATAGAGAATTCCAAATGGTTATATCTAATCTTTGCTCAACAATAGCTTTCAACTTTAAATATGGCGCACGTCCGTAATATGCCGTTAAAGCCAACATCTATGATGATTTTAAAGTACAGTATAGCCTCTCTGTTGGTAGTCATGGGTGCTGTCCATCTGGAATGTAAGTATATGTAATGTAATGTATATATTTTAAGAGCAATGCCACTTTCACTCGTTCGTAGCAATTTTGCCCCAAAATTAACCATTCTGCATATAATATAATTCATTATTGGAAGCATCAAGTGAACATAATAAGATCATTGCAGTAGAAGTTGACAGTAGATTATTTACAGCCGAGAGCTTTCTTACGGAGTTTCAGATGGGGCCTTTCTACAAGGAGGCCTTGAGAGTATTTCCATATCTTACAGCCCATAGGCCAGTCTCTGAATAGTACTAGACCATCAAATAGATTATTAAAGTGGAAACAGCAATAGGGAGAACAAGCCTCCTACATGTAGCTTATCAGAATGTAGATAGCTTTTCCTGCTTGATCATACTACTTTTATGTGGGTTGGACCCGTCAGGCCTTTGACTCGGTGAACCATTAAGATATACAACCCTCCTTGAAAACCTGTTGAAGTATACATGCAGTAATGTGCTGATGGTGATACAGTTGTAGTTCACGTCTTATTTCCAAAATAAGAGTACAAAGGACAACAGTAAAGAACAAAAATATATCTTGGGCTCAGTTACGATCTGGGGTGCAGCAAGGATCAACACTTGGCCCACTTTTATTCGTGACTTAATCAATGTTAATGATGAACGACTTCTCAATATTACTACTAGAAATAATGATGTATATTATTGTATTATACGCAGACGACACAGTGATAGTTATAATGCTACTAATGTCAATGAAATAGAAACAACATTGAATAATGAATAACTGGATGAGAATAACGGTTTTGAGTTTGAACTCCACCAAGACACAGTTTAAGACATTACTGCTTGTAAGTTAGCATAATCCTATAAAGACAAGTCTCTGTATTTGAATAATTACGCAGTATACCCGCTGCCTGCTATAAGGATTAGAACCAACACTTGCTGTCGGACGGAAGCTCGGTGGTCTAGTGGAGATGACGCCTGTCCGGAGATCAGGAGGTCATAGGTTCGAATCCTGCTCGAGTACTCAGTATGTGCGCCCATGGTTTCTTTTATCATGGCTACTACTAAAACACTGATCAGTTCAGTGCTTATTTACGTCAATGTAGGACAATTTGTCAATCAGCTGTAATGGAAACATCTCGACGGAAGAATTTCATTAATTTGAAAGACAAGACTCTGTTTGAAAGTTGAAAATTGACTGTTTACTATAATTATCAAGTAAAACAAGCCCCAAAAAGGCAACATTTACCTCTAAATTTTGAACAGCAGTTGAATACTTTTACATACGTTTATAAAGTAACATGAATGGAGGTAACAATCCCCAAGTTGTGTATGGTGTAATAGTGTTAAATTACATGTAAACATCTGTACTCTGTTGTATCTTCATCTTGTATTTTCAAACATAAGCTACGCGAGGTGTTATGGATATTTCATATTCATGCTTTTAATAATAATAATAATGATAATAATAATAATAATAATAATAATAATAATGTATACTTCTATCGCGAAACAGTCCATCAAAAAGATGCTCATGGCGCTTGTTATGTTATATTGTGAAAAAAAAACAGTGTACAATCACAGACGGGCTTACTAAATTTGAAAAGATGGATAACTCAATAAATGAAAACAGGTATATAAATCAATCAATACTAAATAAATATAGATAAGTAAATAAATAAATAACTAGATGAAATTATGATTAAGTAATTGCATAAATAAATGAGGAAATAGATAGATGAATAAATAATTGAATTAATAAATGAAGAAACACAGAAATAAACAGATGAATATGAATTAAATCAAGTTTAGGTAATCAACCTTATCTTCACTCTGAAGTCTTAATGATGCTGTTAAATTTGGAACAAAGCCAAGTCTTTTCACGAATTTCAAGAGACGACTTTCTAAATCATTCCAGTAGACTACAAAGAGAAGGCGTGACAAGATATATTTTTGTTTCCAAACACCAATAAGTGTGGAGAAAATCTGTAACAATTGGCTAGAAGTTGATTTCACACAAGATTTGGCTTATCATACAAATTAACAAGATCAAGGACTTGTCCATTAATGCCGTAAGCAACTAATTGAATCCAAAGTTTAACTCTAACAGTCAATAAAGGTTTAATAGAGCTTCGGATATCAAGGACTGATTTGAGGCTGAATAAATCACCTAGTGCAGAACAATCATGTCTCAACCCGGGTTGTTCCCTTTCCATTGTGTCAGACGCCTCTCATCATGGAGAAATTCTTTTGGTGAGTAACAATGTAAAAAAAAAAAATCTAGACAGCATCTGTTGAGCACATCCCTCTATTGAAAGGGTCTAAGAGAGAGCCTTTCCAAAACTGGGTATGTAGTATTTACTAAACCGTTCATCAGGGTTAAACTAGCCTGATTGTACAATGACTTTAAAAATGTTGTCATATTTTATATATACATATCATTTTATAGGCCTACATTCAAAATACTTTCTTTACCTAACCAGGTATTCTTTACCAACAGCTTTGTTAAGTTGCTTTATTACGTTGCTCTTTTAAGTTGGCAAATGCCAACATTCACTTCCGATCAGTAAGATCTTCACTTAAAGATGTATTAAGAGAATCCTGGCTGGCATTAAAGATATAACAACTACAGTTTATACTAGCATCATTTACACGATTCTTCAATTCTATAAAATGCCTCACGTATGAATCAGAATAAGCCTCTTATGTATAGAAATGCTGTATTTTGTTGAAGCAATTCATTAACACCTCACGATACAGCGCATAATAAAGTATTGGGCTGCGCGGAACATGGGTACTACAAGTATTCTTGTCTTTCCTTTTTGAATAAACAAACCTTCGGAAAAGCGAACATCACGAATCTTAATTAATTTTCGGATTAACGAACCTTCAGAATAACGAACTTTATTTCATTTTCGGAATTACGAATCTTCGGATAAGGCATCTACAACTGTATCTACTGTTTTCCGAGCAGCGACACAAACATGTCGGAAAAAAGGAACCAGCGGGACTCGAACCTGTCATCTACTGCTTTCCGGGCATCGACACTACCACCAGGCTGTCCCTGGTTGCCGGCAGTGACACGATGAACATGGAACATAATTATACCCAAGCTCCGAAATTCCGACATTGTTATGTTAAGTAGTCCAAGGCGGACAAGGCATATTAAATAAAAGAAAGATATTATTCAGAGGGGTGAAGGTTCAGATGCAAGTTTTTTGCATCCAAAACTGGATAACGTAATAAAGCAACTTAACAAACCTGTTGGTAAAGAATACCTGGTTAGGTAAAGAAAGTATTTTGAATGGATCCATGCTTAAAGCTAAAGTAGGCCTATAAAATGATATGTATATATAATATGACAACATTTTTAAAGTCATTGTACAATCGGGTTAGTTTAACCCTGATGAACGGTCAATTAGTAAATACTACATACCCAGTTTGAGATAGGTTTATAGGTTTCACCGGCCGTGAAATTGTTATTCATTTTCATAACATGTGCATTCAAATTCGTACGTTTGAAGCGGTGCACCAACTTTTGCCAAACGATTACAAGTTTAATGCTTTCAAAATATATATGGGTGTAAGCATTCAACTTCGTGTTTGAGTGTAAGTTTGTGCATTCAAATTAGCGCGATGGGATCGATACGCACTTAAAAGCTCTTTCAATTTCGTTCTTGAGCTAGTGATTTTTACAATTGAGCATTCAATTCAGTAATGCACGCGTGCTACTTAAAAATAAGCAAGAGTGATTACGTCCAGCTAATCATTGAATGAGACTTCTAATTTTTATCTTAAATAATTTCATTACCATGAGCAGCATTTGTTCATTTGAACGTCCATATATTTTTTTTTTTTTGCTAAACATGTTACGAACACTTCAATACAAAATCCTCATCTTGTCATGTCATCACATGGCTTTCTTTATCTCTAATTTACATCTTTATTTTCATTAAGACCGTCATAAGTTATTGTGTTCATAATTTTCATTTTTGCTATAATTTTGATCATCATACTGCTTTTTTATCTTTATTTTACACATGTACGTACTTATTGGCATCATTTTTGTGATATCCACACGTGGGTATTTTAAACATTCAATCTAAAACGCATTACAGGTAATGTACTTTTTGATTGACATCATACAGGTTTGATTTGAATGATACTTTTGTGAACTTGTTTGCCCATATGCGATTTGAGTACTTGGAAGGAGGTGGCGCCAGGTGGAGAAATTTGGAATGGCGGTATTTCGATGTCTGAGCAAATTTGACGCAAATGAATGCTTCTGATATGAAATGGAATGTCAGAACAATGAAATTGGCAGGGAAAACCTATATCAAGCACGCGGAAACACGAATGAGCCAATTATCTAATCCGAAAGATTTCACATCCAGATATAAACCTGGCAAACAAAATCATGGACAAAAATGGGCGCAAGATGGTTAATGCCAGCTTTTTATGCGATACTAATGTTCCTTTCTTTAAGTCCTGATGTACTGATAATACAAAAATTTGAAGAAAAAAAGCGAAAGGGTTTGTTCCTTAGCGTATTATAACAAAAAGTCCACACAGGATTTCAAAATTTCTTCTGAAATACAGCTAAATTGATGGTTAGTAGTAAGAACCTCTTATGATGTGTATTTTGGTCTCCATATCTAAACTATGTGGAAGAGTGGCTAGCAGCACGGAACATCAAAGCCAGTGGAATGATAAGCATTCAATTGTCATGCTATAGAACCTACGCATAAATTTGCACAAATAACACGGAGATTCCCATCCTTCTCCATCACTTTCCTGATCACGTGCTGGTAGATCCTATTATGCAGACATAGCGATACGTGTATGGAAGCTTATGAAAGTAACCGAGAAGGACAGATAACTCTTTGTCTTCTCGTAGGGCTCTCTGGGAGAGCAGTGCCAACACTGAAGAGGCTATACCCTGAATAACTAAGACCGTTTTATTGTTATTATTATTATTATTATTATTATTATTATTATTACTGTTATTATTATTATTATCGTTATCATTATTAACATTATCATTGTTATTATCATTATCATTGTTATTACTATTATTATTATTATTATTGAGAAGGCGAGGAGGCGAGATCGAAGATGTATTCTCGATTTCTCAGAACTGAGAAAGCAAGAAGGCGAGTTATGAGATCCCCTCTTCTCGACCACTTGGTTCCGAGAAGACAAGATCTCGCAACTCGCCTTTTAACGTTCTTAGATCCAAGAAATCTCGGGCGCCCTTTATTTTCTTTTTAATAAAATAAATAAAAATGGAAAAAAAAATGAAGGGGAAGCCTGTAGTAGCAGAAGGATTTTTTTTTTTTTTTTTTTGCTTGTCAGCTGATTAAACCCGTAAATGGCACCGGAAATATATTTTTTTGCCCCCTCCCCCTTTACGGAATTACTGGATCTGCCCCTGTTCTCAGTGGCAATTATAACAGCTCTATAACAATGAGGATGATGATATTGGCAACAATGATATAATAAGAGTACTAACGATAACCATAGTAATGACAATAATAGTAATAATGATGATGATAATATCGCTAGGATAATAATGGTAGGACTCTCTAATAGAGCAGTGACAACAATTAAGAGGCTACCCTGGATGAAGAAGACATAGAATTATTATACTATATTATCATTATGACGGTAATTCTGCACGGACGTCTGCGATTTCCTATGAGGGGCGCCCGCGTAGCTCTGCCTTTATGCGTGGATGATGGATCAATCTTAATGCAAGGAGAATGGACAATTCGGGTTTGCTTGAAACTGTGATTATTCAATGTGATATGTATGATATTCTGTTAAATTTACCAGCTTATCTACAACTAGCCGCTCCATAATATAGCCTGCCAGTAAGACCAATGCTACTATAAGTAAAAACAGCAGTAACCTTTTCAATATATATATATATATATATGCAAATGATCTTATAGAAAAGGAAAGTGAACGATAATATATGCGCTTGACGGCATGCAAAGCTTTGCGAAAATCTTTATAATCTCCTACCTTTTGTTATGAATTTGAATGACAGGTACGACATGTGTGGGAGGTCAGAATTGAGATAATAAGCCACCGAAATTGATTTAGAAAGACATGGTTTTCATGTCTTTGTAATCTTTCTACTTGTAGAAATGTTGTTGATTCAAATTTGATAATCTCCAAGCGTAGGCGGGCTGATCATTAGTTGAGAGTATCATGTTTAATGGGTCATAGCCCACGAATAGCGACTAGAATGTGTGGCGCAGGTAGGTGCAGGGAATAACTATAGGCGACCTTGTTCGTCGGGGTTAAAACTTTTCTTTCTTCCAGATCATTCTCTTCGAATGACATGCGTTGCCATGGAGTATAAAGCTAGAACGATTCAATTGCATCCAGGAAGGATGAATGAGCATTGTATGTGCGTGTATGCGTGTGTGTTTCGGTTTGTTTTGTTGCTGTTGCTGTGTTTTAGACAGCGTTATTTATTTTTTTTTTATAATGATTTGCAACATCAATTTACGGGTGACATTTCTAGTATTTGACACCCCGACTCGCAGCGAAAATCTCGACACTGGAGAACACGATACAAAATCTAGCTCGGCCCTCTCGCCGCGCAGGCTGTGTATTATTTCCTCCCTTGCAACTGGACAGATTTACAGCCAGTATTCATGACTTCACGTTTTATCGCGTCTATACTCAGCTGAAGGGGAAAAAAGTCAAACACGGCTTACGCGGCAGGAAAGAGTGGCAATTTCAGCTTGCCTGTTTTATTTGATTTTAATGAAATACACCCGAAGTTCATGAAACACAAGCACAGGCTTTCGGCTTTCAAAGATTTCCTGAGATCGTAAGACAATTTGCATGATCAGCTGCAGTTCACTGAGATCAGTTTGAAAGCGTGTAAGACTCGAACAATCTTTTAAGGATAAACAGCTTTACTGGAATATTTGCTTTCTGGAGAGATAAACTATGAATTCACAAATATCTATTTCGTTTTCTTGTTTCCAAAAGGATAGAGGAGGCAAGTCATATTAGTTCTGGGAAGGAGAATAATCACTTTCACTTATACGACTGAGCTATTATCATGTATATGGCACAATTTCTAGATGAAAGAGTTGTTCAGTAGTTTTTTTTTTCTTTCAAATGAAAATTGTCGACAAAGATTATTTGAAATGAGAGTCGATTTTACATGAAGTAGAAACTAATCCTAAATCCCTTGCATGTTTCTGACATCGAGCAACAAAGCAAAGTAAGCGTACAGAGTTAGGGTATATTCCTGAAGTAGATTATGCTTACCAAGCTACAGGCATATTCTGGGAGCATTCTTCTATCCGTCACGTTGAGAAAATTCGGTATTTAAAAAAGTTCAGAAGAGAGAAACTCCACAGAAAATCGAAAAGAAGTCAATTTCTTTGCCCATGTCTGGCCTATTGGGCAGTCTATACCATTTAAGGATTCCATAATGTATACAGAGTTGGACATGAAATAAACGAATCATGGTATTTCTAGTTTTCCGTTTTTACCGAACACAAACAAATTGGAGGAAGGCTATAATATGATATCATCATTAATTCACAACTCTTGAAAGGTTTCCTTGCAAAAATATGATTAGAATTACGTTTTGATCTATAATTTAGCAACTTCAACCTCTTTCTCCCCAAATGTCATTAATATGCTCATATGAATTGTAAAGGCTGCAATAAGTTTTGCTAACGTGCGAAAGATAAATCTTTTTCTTATTGGTGTATTGTCCAGCAGGAAATTTTGTGACGATTCGAGTACGGTATAATGGGGGACTTGCTTACTAAATGTAATGACGACATGATCACCTCTGCAAAATGGGGTATCCGGGTGACGCTGGTAATTATAATGTACTAGACTTATGTACGGGCTATACCACTAATTTGTGAAGGAAACTAAAATTCCATAACACGTCATTTTTTTTTTACCTCAACCATTCTGTTCGTCTCATTTCCACTATTCATTCAAGCTAACTTGGATACGATGTGGAATAGCATGTTAGACGATCAGATCCAGGGATGGGTGGGGTGCACTGGGCGCCCCCTTTATTTTTTCCTTAATACTAAAGAAATAAAAAGAAAAGAATATGACGATTTTCGATTGTAGAAATTGCGCTGAACCCCTCCCCCCCCTTTTTTTTTCCTTGTCAGCCGATGAAACCCGGAAGTGGTACCAGATATTTTTTTGCCTCCCCCCCCCCCCGAATTCCTGGATCCGCCCCTGGTATAGATCATCAAACTCGTCTTGGATGTTCTGAGCGCAGTATGACGTCTTGTTGTTTGTGTCTGTTTACAGATGGGCGCCCCCATTCGCACTGCTTTGGCAATGGGCCTGGGCGCGTTGGTGCTCTCGAGCGTGCTCACACCTATCCAGTGTCTGACGAACACGAAATCGCATTGCTGGCAGGGGTACTTGACAAGGAGCAGCAGATCACCTTGCATTTCTCTTCACAAACGAGGCCCAGCAAGCAGTTCAAGTAAGATTTCGAACGGAATATTGTATATTATCAATACATACAAACACAGGAGCACACACGCACTCAAGCACACACACACACATCCTCACTATCAATAGCAGCTGCATGTAATTTGGCAGGTCACTGTACCCCCATGTTTTGTGGTAAGGTTGTTCTCTTTGTATAATAATGTATTATGTAAGTGGTAATATTTATACTTGTGTGTGTACGTATATGTGTGAATGTATGCATGTATTCGTTAATATCATCCATTTTCTATTTCCTCCCTTTTTGAAGAGACAGTCACCCTGCCTTCCCCTCCCCCTTTCAGTGTTATTTAGGGTACGCGTATGCTCGTTCCCTCCATTTGTATCTCCAGCACTACCAACATTTCTGAATCCCCTTTTCGCGGGAGTTTTCCTGCCTTGAAGACCTTCTCCCCCCCCCCCCCCAAAAAAAAAAAAAAAAAAAACACAAAAAAAAACAAACAAACAAACAAGCAAACAAACAACAAACAAACAACAAACAAACAAACAAACAAACAAACAATCCGGAACACTGCTCAATGTACCCCCGTCTCGGGTGATCTCTAATTATAACCCCCTCTCTCTCTCAGGACACAGTCACCTCCCCCCCCCCCCCCATCATGTAAGCTGTCATTGCAATAGAGGGTTCCTTGATGGTGTCACGATGGAGGACAAAACAATAGCGAAGCTATGCACTATGGAGATCGTGAAAACATTGACTTTGCATAGTCTCATGGACAGGTTTTTATTTATTGTCCTCGAATATGGCTGCTTGCGGGTACCCCTCTACACCCTGAGGAGAGATTATCTATGTTCAGTGCAGAACTCAATGCAGTCATCATAAGAAACCAAACAATACAAATGATCGAAAATAACACGAAAAATAAACATCGAAGAAAAAAATTCCAAAAATACAAAGCGAATTTAATTATTACATTATGATTTCTGCAACCCTAGATCGAAGACGGAATTTATCATTTGATACCTTAACGTCGACCGAAGGTGAAAAACACACTCCTTATCATTCAGGAAATCTCTGGTGAATAGTCAAATACGCCCCCCCCCCCCTTTTTTAACAATATTTTTTTCTTTGTCAGGCGAAAAGTAAACCCTATTTACTGGAGATGTTGGGAACGGGCATTCGATCCCACCTCTACCCCGGAGTGGGGGGGGGGGGGGGGGGGGGGGGGGTCACTCAGTGAAAGCCTTAAACTTGCTATGTCGGGTGTAAAGTTTCATGTTCACTCACTGTGGCAAATTTTAAAAGACAATGATTTGGAATTTGCTTGGTGATCATGTTAAGACCGTGGCGCCATGGGTGATTGAAAAAACTTTAAAGGGGAATTCCAGATCATTTTCATAATTTCACATCATGTAGTACATAAATCAACAGCTCCATGTACAGATTTTGTGGAATTAATTGTGGTTCTTGAGCAGAGAAACAATACTTTGAAAAACCTTAAACGAATTACACTGAACAAGGATGATGACATAGGAGGCTCACATATTTCAGAAATGTAGCAGTGTAATTCCATTACAATACCGCTTGCTTGCGAGTTCACCTGTGTATAATCTATGCATGCCTTCTTCTTTTGTTCTGCTTCCTTGAGCCCTAACTCATGCATTCTTATGGTGACTCTGCCATGTCATCATCCTTGTTAATTGCAATTTGTCATAAATTTCGAAAACATTCTTATTCTTCATCCCGATTATAATAAATTTGAAACTCTTTCTTCAGTATAACTGATTTATAGATGTTCAAATGTAAAATCTCCTTTAACTAAAGGTCTCCTTTAACTAAAAGACGCATGCAGTCAGACATGAAAACAGACAAAATAAATCCCGAAAATTCACAGGGATCTGTCACAAGAAGCAATGCCCTAAACCTCTGAAGGTCACTTACCTCCATGCAAAACAACGTATTATCTAACAAAGGCAACATCCATTACCGCAAAACATTGGTTGAAATTACAGGCATACATATACCGGGTGTCCCAAAAAAAAAGCGGAACGGTGGATTTTGCAGTACCTTGTGTTCTAAAAGTGACATATTTTTTGACATCATTAGAAAGAGCATCTTCTGCAGAAGACCATGATACCAAAATCATTAAATCATTGTTTAGTACTTTTTATTCTACGCCAATTTCTGTATATGCAGTCATTTTCAATTTTTTGCGACTTATGAGATATTAATTTGGGTGCGACACGCGTTCCATACAGTGAATTGTGTAAGCTCGTTGATCCATGTCAACAAAAGATAACGCTTCATATTGGGCGCGCGCGCACACACACACACACACACACACACACACTGTTTTTTCCTGGCCCGTGCCCAATGTCAAAGCTGTATCTTTTGTTGACATGGATCACCGAGCTTACCCAATATTCACCGTATGGATCGCGTGTCGCACTCAAATTATTATCTCATAAGTCGCAAAAATCCGGCGAAATTTGAATATGACTGCATTTTCAGAAATTGGCGTAGAATAAAAAGTACTGAACCAAATTCAATGATTTTGGTATCATTGTCTTTTGCGGAAGATGCTCTTTCTAATGATGTCAAAAAATACATCACTTTTAGAACGCAGAGTACTGATAATCCACCGTTCAGCTTTTTTGGGGACACCCGGTATATATATATATATATATATATATATATATATATATATATATATATATATATATATATATATATATATATATATATATATATATACATGTATAGTCTGTATACACATGTTCATAACTATGTATATATATATATATATATATATATATATGTAGAGAGAGAGAGAGAGGGGAGAGCGAAAGAGAATTAAGAGAATATACCAATTATTTTAGACTGAATATCAGATTTCCTTACAGTCATTAGGATTAGACCACCTTTATCTATTTAGAAAAAAAAAATGTAAGAGCCAAATACAACCTTTATCATAAATACCACACAGAGTAGCATTGTAATATTAAAGCAAAACAGAAGTCCGGACAAAAGATTTGGCGAGTGACGTATGCTTTGCAAGGATACAAACAAGTACAGTTTACGCATTAGTGACGCACGGCCAGCCCACGAGGAGAAGCTTGTAGAATTTTCCCCAGATTATTGTAGAAAATTATTGTAGCACTTTGTTCAAAATGCTTAATGTACTATCTAAAAAGAAGTTCTCGTCTGAATCTGGAAGTTTTGGTAGAATGTTCCGATTCTATCAGTATCTCGACTCGGGTCAGAATTAGATACAGCCATGTAATTTTCTATTTTACACACACATTATATAAACATATTTACAGTATATTATAAATACATTATGTAATCTCTACCTCCACATATCAATATACTATATCGGCATAAAGAATCTATAATTTGAATATATATTTATTCATATCT
This sequence comes from Diadema setosum, assembly GCF_964275005.1. Classification (NCBI taxonomy): domain Eukaryota; kingdom Metazoa; phylum Echinodermata; class Echinoidea; order Diadematoida; family Diadematidae; genus Diadema; species Diadema setosum. The sequence goes on along the minus strand of NC_092693.1, from coordinate 6,734,156 downwards.
AAATCATAGATTCTTTATGCTTATGTATATATGATTATGAGGCCCCCATCCATTTCAAGCTTAATCGCTTACGATGGCGGTCTCCTGCACTCAATTATCTCTGTTATTTACTGAAGAATACTGCATATTATATTTCATTTTATGTTTTTTTGTGTATGTATGTATGTATACTGCTCAATGCAATCACTCATGACTATCTATTTGCGTGCTGTTATCGATTTATTTCACTACACTTGCTATCTTTGTCTTTGTACTTTTGAAATTTGTATTCAATTTGTATCTGATTGAATGGGGAAATAAATCAAATCAAAATATATCAACTCTATTTTTTGCTGTCTCTATCGCATTAAAAATTGTGATTTAAGGATCTACATTTGTTGATTTGGGCCTGAAAAGAAAAATTGCCCGTTTAAACAGGAACGGATCCAGAAATCCCTAAGGGGGGGGGGGGGGCGCCTTTACAATTTCTTTTCTTTTTATTCCTTTTGTTTTAACAAAAAAAAAAATAGAAGGGTGGGGGCGGGCCCGGTGCGCCCTCGCCTGGATCCGCCACTGCGTTATCAACTGAGATTTAGGAACTTTCAAACGGATTATTATATTTGATATATATATATATATATATATATATATATATATATATATACAGAGAGATACAGACAGAGACGGAGAGAGATAGCTTCTTCTTCTTTCGTCTTGCTTTCGTATTTCTTTCAATACTGTTTCATGAGCGTTTTAAAGCAACAAAGAGCTTAACCGAATTTTGAAAATTTGTTCGTCTTCTTTTCACAGGTCGACGCCCTCTTAGTGACCCACCTCGATTTGGCCGTCGATCAGCAGGTGTCCAGAAAATATCCTTATTAAATAAATTTGGTTTCAGTCAGCCTACGGTCAACATTGTTCAGCCGAGAGAAGGCATCTCCGGACTTCCTTTGAGACTCATTCACATTCTTCGGAAAATTTCGCAATCTTCGGAAAGTCTTTCAGACTCGGTGTCGATTTGAATCTCTGTCTCACAAACTCTGCTTTTATGTTAGTTACTCGCACACAATAGAAAAGAAATTGAGATAGACTGATTTTAGTGCGTAGAAAGAGCTGACTCTCTGTGTTCACTGGAAAATGGGCTCTTATCAAAGTCAAATACTGACTGACAGGGAAACGACAACTTTATTATTTTGTCCCAATTATTTTTCTTTAATGTCTTTGTCCCTTTTCATTAGATCATTTCCTAGAGATGTTCCGAGAGTGATAACGTGAATGACATTTCGTCTGTTTTTAACCCTTGCATTTTCTTTTGAAGCCATTTTTTATGTAACAATAATGATTTCACAATCATATCATTTTGTATTTAAGGGTCAGTTGTCTTCATAAAAAGATAAAAATGTATTATGTAATTTTATCTGACATTCAGTTATTTTTGAGTCATTAAAATATTTCCTGTCCAGTAAGAAATTTGCTGGACGTTTCACAAGATACATTAATGTTAAAGAGTTCAACTAGCTTGTAAAAGTAACATTTTGACTTGAATGCAAAGGCGTGGCAACCTCGTTTCTTTATCGGATTACTTAATCATGACAAAACAACGATTGAATATCAAAACGTTGCTGATATACTCTATCAGCGATAGAAGCCTCTCTCCAGTGTATGTAATGTTTATCGAACTCAAAGACATTGTTGTGTTACTGTGTTTTTATAATCTACGTGCAGTATCAAGCAGCAAATCATGTCTTTTAATTCCTAGCCCAATATTGTATATGTCATAACAGTAATGAATTTGTATTTACCTATAGTTTGCTCGCGTGTGCGTGTGTGTGTGTGTGTGTGTGTGTGTGTGTGTGATACGAAAGCTCAATTTTGAGTTCACGTCTTTTGACTTTATTGGTAATCTCTGATGAACCTATAGCTGTCACGAGCACTGCCAGTCAGAATCAGTCGTTTGCAAACTTCTGGAATGATCCTTAATCACTTTACAGTATGATTTGTTTGTGAATCCATCTATTTGTGATCAAATAACAATTCTTTTAGTCGAGGTTATCACCCAAATGCAGTCATATATGTCTTTTGATTACAATGAGGATAGGATAGGATGAAATTAATAACTGCGTTGTTATGATGATTCTGGTCAATCATCTTAAGCACTTCAAAACCTTTTGTAGAAAAATGTTTTGGAACAAAGTCTTGTAGTGTCTTTTCACTCTCTGTCGTCTGTGATAATGTGCATTATTCAGTGATATTGATTATAGGTCTTATTCCTGAATAGAACTTATCTTCAGGTATAATATTTTGCAATGTTTATTTTATTTCTCGTGATAGTATGTGGCCTATGTCGATTAAAACTTTGCTGTTTGTTTTTCATTTCATTTCATGAATTTAACTTACCCGGAAATTTCTTCACACTATGCCACTATATTTTAAGCACAGTTTTTGTTTCTTATTGTCCTGGTTGTGTACCTACAGTGTGAAAATCATGTTACAAAGAAAAGAATGAACAAATGAATTTCCAATAACATTTTGTCTTGGTGTCCTTCTTTTCTTCTAAATGAGTTATATTCGGCCACTTATACTCTTTGCAAGCCCAACCTGAATTTAATTCAAATGTTTGCATTAAAAGGAGAAAAAAAAATGTCCTGCGCATACCATACCTTGTTAAACCTGCATAAGGTGAGTGGAACAATAAGATAAGTAAGTGAGATATTACTGCTTATGCCTGATATTGTGATATATATATATATATATATATATATATATATATATATATATATATTTCATGCTGTATTCACCGACAGTTTATTTCGGCGCACAAATTTTCGAGAGATTCGCTCTTTCTCAGGTGTTGACTTGGTTTTTTATGATATTATCACACTAACACGTGGACAACTTACTCAATATTATATATACTGTATATATATATATATATATATATATATATATATATATATAATCCTCATTTGAGTTACTTTATTTTCCACATAACTTCACATATTTACAATTGCATTATCCACAAATATCCCAAATACACTAAATGTAATCATTTTGACAGAAAAAAAAAATAAGTGGTACATCAATGATACCAACCCAAGTAAGTAGCCTACATATTCTTAATCCAGTTTCATCAAAGCTTGTTTGGTTGCACTTCAAACTGATATAGAATCTCAATTTCGCTTTCAAATCTTCTACTAGATAGTGTACATTGAACAAGCATTTATTTCCTTCATTTCGTTCTTTGACGTAGTTCCTGAATGATAAACAATGAATTGGGCATAATTCAATAAAAAGTTTACTGATTTTATCTTTTTGTTACCTATATCATATCTATCTATATCTATCTATCTATATATCTATCTATCTATCTACATGCGTGTGTGTGTTTGTGAATATACAATATTTATTATGTATGTATATATATATATATATATATATATTTATATATATACATATTTATATTTATCTATTCATACACGCGTATATATATTTGTGTGTGTGTGTGTGTGTGTGTTTGTTTGTGTGGATACCTAACAAAACCCAGTTACTCAGTAATAAAAGCGATTTACAAATTTGGATTCCTGAATGGGAAAAACACACAATTAAAAAAAATATAAAAACTACTCTTTTATTTATAGCAAGTTCACATTTAAATGAGAGGCAACAGAAAGAGAAAGGATAGATCTCTTTTTACTAGGAGAATATGCTACTGTCAGTTACTGTATCATCATCACGTCTTTGTGTAAAGAGATATTTGAAAGAGCTCAATAACACGACTTTTAATAAGACGTGTCGACAAATTACAACTTATATTGTTAAGTCTGTTATACTCATTGAGAAAAATGTTACACGTTTTTTTTTTCCTGAAATGACACAATTGTAGTCACCGTGTTAAACGTATACAAGTAAGTAGTTCCTGTCAGTGTCTCAGAAGAAAAAAAAAAACATTAAAAGATTATCCATACGTGCCTTGTGTGTGGTTTTTTTTTTTCAATAAAAAAATGGTACTTGGCAGGGGCTTTTTGGGGAAGGCACTTTCACGCATTGTGGCGCCACCGTTATCAGATAAGATCACATATATATATAAAACCTCTCGTTGAGATTATCCTCCTATTCTACTTATCATACTTGTCCATTTGTGCGCACAGTTCAGGCAATTACATATACAGCATCGACAGTGTTGTAAAATCAAATTAATCATATTGCAATCGCAACATCTGCTCAAATCAATCACTCTGTTGTTTAGAAGGAATTGTTTCAAGTGAAAGATAAATCCTTTAAAAAAATAGCTAAGAAAAATCGAGCTGCGTTAGGAACAGAAATATACGATCATAATAATGGCATCAGTGGAGTATAGCCACATTTGAAATGCTGTTAATAATTTTTCATGCAGAACTTCTCGTACAAAAGCACGGGTATCCTGATGACATGAAACATCAAGATATTCTTTGTATTCTTAACATCTTTTATCCTCTCCAGCAAGACAAAGATATTGATAACAATCCTAAAAAGACACGATACACCCACGACTTCAAGATTAAATAGGTTCAGCTGGATGAACCTTTTCCGCAATAACAGCATGGTGGAGCTCTGCTATGACATCTTCACATGATCTGACAGGGTCGAATGTAGACTGATAGATAGTAAGCTTAAAGAGATGGTATAGTGTTGGTTGAGGTGACGATTCAGCTTTTAACTTTTTGCGAGATCCTTAGAAAACAATTCACGAAATGTTTAAGAGCATACAAGTGTAGAGGAATTGACATTTTATTTTAATGAAGATCCGTTTGAAATGGTTGAGATATCCAAAAGCAAAGTAATACAAAGCGATGTGAATAAAAGAAGGGTCCCACATTTTATTAGAAAAGCTGTGTTTTGGATATCTCAGCCATTTCAAAACAAATTTTTTCACCAAATAAACTTTGAAATCTTCCGAGGATTATAATATGCTCTTTCATATTTCAAAAGGTGTTTCCCATTATCTAAAAAAATAAAATCATTATCCCAAAATGTTGTAAAGCTAAAGCCCCATCTTAACTGAAACTGTATCATCCCTTTAATTGGCTGTAACAAAATTTGAAAGAAGAGAAAGAAAGTAAGTAACGGGTTTTACACATTGTTTTATATATGTATGTATATATATATATATTGTTTGTATGTGTGTGTTTGTGTGTATACACACACATAATTATACATGTAATACATATATATAAATATATATAACACTTTCAGTCACTTTCACTCTGTGTGTGTGTGGGGGGGGGGGGTGGAGAGGGGAGGGGGTTGCTCGTTTTCATTAGAAAATATCGAAGTTTACAGGTTGTTAATGATGACAAGTAATCTAGAACATTCGCAAATGTTACATTAATGATATTTGCATTCCAAAAATGAGATTCTATTCTCCATTTATTTCGCATTCATTCGTTCGTTCTTTCATTCATTCATTTTCTTAATTAGATACTTATTCATTATGCTGTAGATCAAAGTCTTTACCTAGACTAGGATTATTGATCTGGATTTTATCATAATTGATTCATTTCTTTTCCAGAATTTGGGCAGTATTCAATAAGTTTTGTAGTGAATATGTTATCTATACTCGGTGCGTTGAATTATAGCAAAATCTGAAGCTCTTCATAATTTCATCGCAAGAGGGTGCTCGTCCTTCTCTCTCACCGGTACTATTCAATTCTTGGAGCATTTTCATTGAATAGATGTGTGTCTTCATAACTCGGCATCAATTACCACTTAGTTACAAAGTCAGTGGCGGATGGGGGGGGGGGGGGGGGAGGGGGGAGGCAGTGCGCACCAGGCCCCCACTGTTCTAAGCAATGCTTGTCAATTGCAGAGGCACCAGTTATTGTTTGTCAGCCGATGAAACCCGGAAAACGATACGATTTGCACTGAAGCCTTTTTAATCTTATTTTATTTCTTGCTTGACAGTCGAAAGTACGAGAAAATTTTAATGTCTTTATACTCCCACCCCAGTCTCTTGACACCAAAACGATTCAATAAACTATTAAGTTTTGTTATCTTAAAAGGCACCTTCTACCGCGCGCCTGATATGCTCAATCGGTTGCACCAGCACTCACCTCACTCACCTTAATCTCTGTAGATTATAGTGTCTATACAATTTTTGTTGTCTCAATGTGATGGCAGAATGACTCTGGTTTTGTTTTTCGATAAGAATACATGATGTATGTTTTGCCCATTTTTTCCCCCTTCGTATCTTCAAGCTATATGCTTATTTGACGACAGTCTTCTGCATTTACACTCCCAATACGAGCGCCATAATTCAGTCTGATCATTTGATTCACTTTATCCCGAGTGGTTCCCAAGTGACGTGTCTTCTTATTCTTTTCTTCAATCTGTCCACATATATATTAATTATGTTCGGATGTACAACACTTTATGTTTTATTGTCTTGAAAAAAAAGAAGATGAAATGACTGGATTTTATTTGTAATGTATATTAAATGCAGAAAATTCCTTATAAATTCATTTGAATCTGAATTTGAAATGAGATGATATGATGTCGTTACAGGGCAATACTCCCACTAGCATATATACAGATATGACATGAAATAATAATGGATAAAAGTTATTTTGAATATGAAGTGGATTTCTCGCATCAGGAGTGTCAGGAGAGGCTAGAAGTACTGAATGCATAGAAGTCATCTTGAATATCAAGTGGATTCGGAGCATTTATATGAGAGGCTAGAACATAGTATTGAGATAAATTATCATTTACTATAAATATACGCAAAGTAGCTGGGATTGAGGCATCTTGTCTGAGATTTAAGCCCACGTTGACTATTACAGGTGGCCTTCTCATTTTCTATGTTACTCTCCTGAATTTTCCAACTATTTTAAGTGCCTTTTAAGGGTTGTTGCTGTTGTTTTTTTCATCAACGTTTTAAGTTGACTCGATACGAAAGATGTTTGTCATCAGACACTCAGGTTTTCTGCATGATTAACAATCAAGAGAATTGGGGTTGTTGTTTTGTTATTGCTCTATTCTGATCTCGATTTTCACTGGAAATGCTAAAGAATTGAGGGGGGATAGGAAAGGAAAGTGATATGCTCATAAGTGACTTTTTGCGCACCCTCACATTAAGGATCTACGGCAGGTAACGTTGGCGCTGACATGGCCACAGGTATTTGGTCACGTGTTTACGTGCCCTTCAAAAAGGCGACGGGATAAACATTGCATGTTTGCAAGTTATTTTTGCATCGTATCCACCTCTGATACGGATTCAATTACTTCACATGTCATCCGAGTAGGGGGAGAGAGTTAATTCTACAAAGAGCTAAAAATACGGCTTGAATGAGGTACGGAATAGCAGTAGAAACAAAATCCCACACATTTGCGCGTGCACATTATGTGCAGATGATACCAAACTATCGTATACCTTGATACAGTAAGAAGCAAATAGGTAACACAGGTAATCCATAGCCTTTTTCAATCTCGCACAGTAAACTAGCAATGCATCTGTTTCAGAGGAGGTTATTTATTTCTCAAGGGCATGCGAGTACGTTCAGCAGTTCAAGCAAAGCAATTTCGACAAGCATTTTATCACTAAATTCACAAACACGTAACACATATACACTCAGAGTATACATGCTTGTAAAATAGTAGGTAAAGTTCAGTGATGGGACAACAATTTTCACAGATATTTTTAATATCAAGGAAACAATTGTAGAGGTTATAAGTGCCATTATGGGACAGAACACTCTTGATTCGCTTGTTACTGCTCACATCCGGTGAAGAAGTATGTTTTTATTGTGAACCCAAAATGCGATAACCTGTCAGCTTAATGAGTCCGATGGGGCTGTCTACCGTAGATGTGAAAACAGTGTCGAATCGGATTTGCTGTGCTGCAATACGATTTCCTAAAAGCTTAGGGGTGGGATTATAGCGCTGCAATGATACAATTTCTGTATAATGCACTGTCCCCCTAATGGAATTTCACCCTCTAGATTGACCTCCTTTGAATTACCTTGTAAAAATTGTATGCAATAAAAAAAGGCAAATAAAATAAACAGTTTTGACAAAAAGTACTGAAAATGGCAATGATGAACACATGCAAATGATGACGATGTTCATGATAAACAGTGATGTCAAGGAAAAAGAATAAAATGAAGAAGAAAATGTGTGATCATAGTTAATAAGGACTTGAATCATTATTGACTGTGTCAGTAATTTCACTTGAATAGGAAATAGATGATTCAATATACCCATATTGATATCTAACCTTAAAATTATGATATATAACATAAACTCTTGTATCGCTATAGCACTGGTCTTTGATTAGGGAGCCTTTCTTTTCCTTTTTATCACTGATGTAATCGTTTTGAAAGTGCTTAATCATTTCATAAACTTCATCATTCAATGAAATTCAAGGCAATTTGATTAGTAAACCACAGAAGAGAATGACAATTACAGATCATTGATAAAAATAAAAATGACAGGCACCAGTAGCAGTCACTGACTTACAAACCAGCTTAGATAGTCATCGATAATAAAAAAAAAAAAGAAAAGGAGGACAGAGTCAAAGTGAGTTCATGGGAATACGAATATAAACCTACGGATTTCTGTTACAAAGGACATGACCGCGCTGAACCCTAAACGAACCGTTCTTCCTGGAATCGTCACGGCGGTTTACCAGCAGACACGGCTGTGGTCCTTCCGAAACTGTTTTGCTGTCTCCTTGATGCGTCACGTTTTAATTCCGCTGCATGCTGTCCGTGGTGGCTTCTAAAGGGGGTGATTCCATTTGCCGCCGCTCCCGTCAAACAAATCTTAATTATCAATTGCTGACGGAAGTGGAGCTAACCATGTTAGCATCGCCGTGCTGGCTATGACGAAACTGAGAATGGGCAGACGGATAATTGTCTACTCCATCTTTGTTCAGGCACATCAAAACACCAAAAAAGAAAGAAAGAAAAAAAAAAGAATTCCCTGCAGCGTCTTCTTGATACCTGGTAGTATACACAGATATTATGAGTACAATATACAGTGCGTATCAAAGAAAAAAAGTAAGAAAAAAAAAAGTAATCTAACTTTGGAGGGATACCATTTCATAATTGTCAGCTATGGACAGCACAATGTTGGTTGTGATGAAAGAAAAACCCTTCCTCTTTCAAAGATGATAAAGGCCATCGACACAGTCAATTTTATCTGTTCATATTCAACACATATCTCGCAGCGACAAACCATGTCCTGAATGTGAATAGAAAAAATGAATAATGGGTTAGCCTTTGCGGGAGTGACCAAGTTATCGACATTGTGGCCATGTTGATGGTTATGGACCATAAAAGTTAGAAGAGACCCTAGACACAAACCTAAATAATAAAGAAGTGCTACAGATGTGGACATGACATGATTGATACTCGACTTTACTTAACACGTGCTTTGAATCCAATAACAATTACTCAGATTCAGTTTAAGGCCATTGGATGTAAGCAAGATTTTCAGATTTCAGATTTCCAGATGACAATGAAGACACAGTAGGTTTAAAAGACAGATAAAGTTTTATAACGTCTGCATAAAAATGATAACCAGTACAATGTTTGCGAAATACATTACATATGTATGTATGTATGCATGTATGTATATGTATATGTATATATATATATATATATATATATATATATATATATACATGTATATATTTAAATATATATTTAGATATATACATCACAATAAACATGGCGGTACGAAATACATCAAGTTCAAGATGGCACGTGAAGCTGACCTCCGACAACCCGTGAACTTTGTTTCAACTCGCTGGCAAAAAAGTACCCATGCAGGTGGGGAGTTGTTTCTCGGATCCTTTGCAGTACACAATATCGTGTGCTGCCACCTCCGTCTCCCAAGTGTGTGTGTGTGTGTGTGAGTGCGTGCGTGTGTGTGTTTGTGTGTGTGTGTGTGTGTGTGTGTGTGTGTAGCTGTGTGTGTGTGTGCATGTTAATAATGTGTATTTTTCCTTTCCCGGAAGACGAATCTCCTCAACTTCCTTGCGGTGATTCACTGGTCTGCTTTTCACGCACGTTCAACCTCAGCACAGACCTTGGTGCGAACACACGATGACATGCAGATGTGTATCTTTTTTTTTTTCATGTTCCTTTCTTGCTTCCAGTGACCTGATCGGTGAGAGAAGAAAACTGAGAAGTCTTTTTGTTTGTTTGGTTTTTTTTTTTTTTATTTGTTTGCTAGTTTCGTTCTTATCGCCATGATGGCGGTTTTTCGTTGTCTTCGCAAACGATGTCGTAAGGCCACCGATTTTAGGTTACAGCTCGTTATTCCGAAGGTTCGTTATTCCGAAGGCTCTTCAGTCCGAAGATTCCTTATTCCGAAGGTTCGTTTTTCCGAATTTCATTTTCGGATGAACAAATCTTCGAAATAACGAACCTTCGGAATAACGCCACAAATGTTCGGATTAACGAACCCTTTTTCATTTTCGGATTAACGAACCTGTAGGTATAGGGAATTTGCGTGTTTCGAATTAACGAACCTTCGGAATAACGAACCTTCGGAATGTCGAACCTTCGGAATAACGAACAGCACCCCGATTTTAATAGGGTCTTACAAAGACCGAGTGTCCAGTAAAAGTTTGCTTTTGTTTTTTCCCTTCGCTTTGTCCCTTATTCTCAGTTAATGGAACAAAAAAGGAAAGTGCGGAGAGTTTTCATACTTTGACATAATTTTGAAACTCCCAACATGGAAACTTTGCAAAAGCGACGACTACATGTTCGCTTCTTCAAGTATTAATACGACATTTCATTTGTATAGATTTCTGTATGTCAAGTGGTAGATAGTTCAATAGATTTCATATATTACCATTGAAGACATCTTTCTATTTTCCTTGTATCTGTTTCCTTCATGGAACGTATTGCTTTTGAGTAAAAATATTTTTTCACCAAGGTAGTTTCATCATGTCGTTTTTAGTCTTTTAGATATAAGGATATTCCTTACATTATGCTGTATTGTGTAAGAACGAGTAAAACTAAGAATTGAATAGGACTTTTATTGTCAATAAAATTGAAAGCTGTTTATGAGATAACTGCTTTAAAGAGAACTTCTGTAAAGCATAAGAAAGTCTACTGTTGTGTATATTTCTCTTTTTAAAAAGAGAGAAAATTAAATCTAACTTGACGATTACGAACTGAAATCAGTCGTTTCCGCCAGAAAAGACCGAGAGTTAAGTAGAACACTGGAGTAAAACTCGATCATTTATGCCATAACCAGATTGCCACTTTTTGTAGCTTTATACGCTTCCATGTGTGCCGTGGTTATTGCCGCGGCCTACTTGCAACCCTCCGGACCGCAACGTGTGCATCTCTCTCAGGGATGGTCAGGTTACACAGTGGTGAGAAATTACCGCGCTTTTTTACTCGGGAGTGAAAGTGAGAGGACTCTGCAATGACTGGGCCATCCGGAAGGGGGATACAAAAGGGCGGAAAAATTCGACTTAAGTGTATCGTTCGTCACCTTTTGATTTCCAAAGCGGATGTTTACACCTCTATCATCAAATCGCGCTCCATACTGTCTTGCGAGACGCATTTGTCTTGATCAGCGGCTGTTTCTCTTTTCTGAACTTCTTTCTAAATTCTTTCTTCTGCTTCTTCTTCTTGGCTGATTAGTCGATTTCCCAGAAGAACTCTGATAAATTCAGAGCATATAAACATGCATTATTATAAAGCATGCCTCTTGTACTTATCCTGTCTATTAGTCATTGTAATATGCGACCGACAGAAAGACAGAGAATTGCACACACACACACACACACACACACACACACACACACACACACACTCACGGTAATGGGCAATATGCCACTATGTTCTTTCTTTTGCTCGATCGCACCGAACTTTCCACAAATGCCACCATCTTCCCAAATCAGCTGCAAATACAGATATATATTTTTTCTTTCATTCTGTTTAACAATCTCTCCAACTTTCTGCCTAATTCGCCTTCCCTTTATCCACCCTCACTCTGTTTTGGTAAAAGGCGTTGATGTCCAATATTTCACAAGTCCAACTCTTTGTTCCCAATGTAGCTTCATTCAGCTGATGCCTCGAGTTAGCAGCAAAAATCGCTCGTGCAAAAGAATTTAACCTGAAAGGATAGCAGCTTTAAAAATTGTCTAAATCCTATTGTCCCTTGCCTACGAATCATGTCAAGATCACCGTCTTCAGGCAGGCTTCCATCTCCTTTGTCGTAAAATATATAAGTTATACGAGTATTCAAATCGGTTGTGGATTACTGCCAATCTCATCTTTCTGAATGTTACACTAATAAGCCTCGCTTATTGGAGAAGCAGTCTGGTTCAGCTGATTGGGCAAAGCGACCTTTTCCCGAGACAGACTAAATACATATATGGTACGCATCATGAAACGACTGTATGCAGATTGATCCTGGGTTTTATTCATACGTCTTCTTTAACGACTTCAAAGAAACACAGGGGCGGCGCCGGGAACTATAAAAGCCATATTCGAAGGAGAAATCGCCACAATTCTTGTTACGCCCCCTCTATACACTGAACTCAAAACACAACCGACGTCAAATTGAGTTTGAATAGTAGAGGCTCACCCTAATCCAATGGAGATATCAACCCTAAACAAATCATGCTCAGTGAAAATCAACAGCTTTGGAAACATATATAATGGCTCTTACGATTGCTTTTCGAAAGACGTCAACGTGATCAAGACTTCATCTCGTACGACCTCCATTGGGATGTATAAAACCATGGCGCTTTTAGCGTCACGCATCGAATTACATAGAAAATTAGATATGATCGCAAAGTGATAATACAGAGCACTTACTGGTCTGTTTGCATCGTAGGTTCGATTAAAATGACGATCATACACAACGACCATTGATACTACTTACTTTATTATTGTCATTATGGCAGACCATGAAAACAACAAGAGTGCAATGCGATAACGATACTCATTTTGAAAGGTAATAAAAATATGCCGTTCCTACAAACTACCGTTAAAAGCATAGATATATCATTGCCTTAATCTTTACTGTCAACAATACTACTATTCATTCATTCATTCTTTCATTCATTCATTCATTCATTCATTCATTCATTCATTCATTCATTCATTCACTCACTCACTCACTCATTCATTCACTGGGTGTCAACACAAATTACATTTGTGACATAGAGATCAATGAATAGTAAAATCCATTGTGTACAGACTAATCTTGAAATAATACGGAATGGATTAAAATCATCATTCTAGAGTAATACGTCATACTCAAATTGGAACATTATAAATGCAAGGGGAAACCTACAGAGAAGTAGATATTTATGGCGGGGAAAAAAAAAGTTAATAAATCGAACACACTCACTGACACGTACCATGGATCTCGTTAAAGAAACAACGTAATGATTATGCAGCGTATTCTATTACAACTGGCTCGTAGCAAGCTCGTGAATTTTTCATACTATATGAACTAGGTCGCTGGATCGATGCAGATTCAGTAGTTCATTTAGAGTGTATATATAAATTTCATCGGCCAGGGACCTCGTTCGTAATCTAGGCACAGATCAGCAACACGCATTAATTCTCCTTTTGACGAGCAGCTTCATGCAAATGATGTATAAAATGGGGACTCCAGCAGTGGTTATTGATGCCCCCGGGCATCCTACTAGTCTACACAAAAACTGAAGATATTTATTTTATCATACAAAATTGACCCTAAAACATAGCACTGGATAACTTACGACGAGGTATACGGGAAAAGTCTAATCCTTCTCTGGTGATGTTACTCTACACTTCAATTACAAACTCATTACTCTCAATATGAACACCTTCTCAATAAACAACAAAAAAATGAAGATTCAAGTGACTTTTCTTCTTTTTCTTATCTGATAACCTGGAAAAGATTTTGCTCCTTCCAAGGTGATTTTAACCAATGCATGGTGTCATGGGGTAATTCTTCTAGAGATGATCATCTTGCTCTAATTTCACTTAGAAACTTTGAATTTGACTCCATATCTTTTTATTAGAAAAAAGATTCAATTGATCTGTTTACATTCATCAATTCTTTTCACAAAAAAGAAATCCAAGGATCAGATTTAGCGAGTCAGAGACATTTTACATTTTTCTCACCGAAATAGGAATATATAATAATCATTATATATATATATATATTCCTATTTCGGTGAGAAAAAAAAAATTATATATCCAGTATATAAGCAAATCGGGATCAACGGAGAATGAGTTTGGATTCGGCAGGATGAAATATTATAGAAATTAATGATAGAATTACACTCCTAATCCAAGAAACATAACACAACGCCACATAAATGTAGTTCCAGGGCTTGATGGGTTAAAGGAAATACCTATGAAGAAATGCAATACCTCGTCCTACCAACCACATTTCAACCCTGTCTTTCGTCCGGCAACAAGAAATAAACAAAAGACTAAATATTTGTGTTCAGAAATAAATGAAGTCTTGACATATACGTTAAATTTTGTTCCATTTTATCTAATTTACAACATTCATTTCCTTGTAAATTTAGTATGTCTATAATTCATAATCCTATACAGTATGTTATAAATGTATTTAGCATCAGATAGATATGTGTCTTTTTATGTGTTTGTGTTTCTAAAATACTTTATATACCTCATATATAGGTATATGGAGACATGAAAATAGCTGTGCCCCATTTTTGATCAAAATGACGTCATGATTTACTGTGCCCGGGGCATAGAATCAACTGTGCCCTGTAAATAGGTTTGGAAACAGTCGCAACCCCGTACACATAGATCACTCATTGTGATATGTACGCACCAATTATACGACCGCCGCGCTGTCGATCAGCGTTGATTACGAGTGCTGTAAAAGAGACTAGAATCTATATTTTCGGTATCTATATTTCGGAATCTATATTTTCGGTGTATAAAGCAAATAATGACAGCTTGATATTCGGGGCACAGTTAAAATTATGTAGGGCCTCGGTGATGTGAAAAACATAACTATGGTTATGGTTTTCAAATCACCTTGGGCCCATAGTTTTAACTGTGCCCCTCATAGCAGTCATTATTTGTATAATAATGGGCCACCATTGACGAAAAGATGAAGAACGATATTTCAAAACGGAAAAAACCCAAATGTTGATGATCTCGTCTGATTTTTACCTTGATCCATACATTACTTAAGATGTACATGTGCTAAAAAAAAAAAAAATTTATACATCTGGCAGCATCGTATCGACCGCAACAATCCCAAACAAAGGGGCAGAAAAAGAAACATAACCTTCGTTGGTTTTGCCTTCACGTCCCTTCGCGTCCCGATCATTTGGTATATACTTGCCGGAAGTACTCGAATACGTGCTTGATGATTATGTCTGAAGGAAATAAGCGCGCTTGTGATTGAACCAGATTTGATACCTTTGTCCAGATAATAAACAATCATCTCTCTCCCCTTCTGTCTCCCTCTTAAAAACTACGCAATATTTTCATCTTTTAAATACATTTTTTGATACATTATCATAAAGAGAGAGAGAGGATATTGAAAAAGAGTGTATCTCTCCTTAATTTAAGAATAGGTTATCCCCCTTACTGATACACATGAGCAGACATAAGTGATTATGCAACTGATATTCATCATCACGTTTCATGGAGATTGTTCGTTGCGCTGTTCTAGAATAAAAAATCCTAGGTGATTAATCACACTGTATCACAGCGCATACATTGTTCTAAATAATATCTTTTCTTCCTATTATTTTTCTCTCTTCCCCTATTCCTTTCATTATCTCCTCTGCAGCTGTACCGGCGCCACGTGAGTCATAATCAGACTTCGTGTTGCTCCCCAGAAGGTACAACGGACTTTTCTTCTGCTCTGTTTTCCCCGTTTTTTTCTTTTTCTGAAAGGTTATGGAGTAGATCACATTCCAGCATTAAGCCATGTTGATGGAAATGCTAACTACTAAGATCAGATAAATTTGAATGATAACATCATGCAGAGACCGTTGAAATGAACTTTACTGTCCACATATGCGTGTACATACATATACATACGTTTGTGTCCGTTTGAGGATTTGTGCGTGTGTATATGCATACAAATATTCGGTCATTTTCTTCATATATATTTGCATAACTGTGATGACTCTCAGAATTTCACCGGAAATTGTCAATCGTTATTCGATACGTGTTTGCATGAATATTGCTGATTTGATTAGTCAAAATTAAGTCAGTCAAAGAAAGAAGATAAATAATTTCCTCTGCATTTCTGTTGTTGTTTTTGCTTTTGTGTTGTTGTTGTTTTTCTTCTTCTTCTTCTTCTTCTTCTTTTTCTTCTTCTTCTTCTTCTTGGTCGTCCTTCTCTATTTGAAGAAAAAAAAAGTACTGGGGAAGGGAAGGGTGAGTTTGAGGCTTTTTGAGATGAAATATTCAAGAGGATCTACTTTCCCGATGAGGCAGAAGGCAAATTATATACAGATGAGTGAATGAATTACACGTGTGGGACTGGGAGCTTGTCACTGGCGCGATTTGAGTCGTGTCAAGACTCGGACGAGGAGGGCGACAAAGCCAGATCAATCGACATGTTACCAGAAAGTTGGAGTTAATCATTAGCGGGAATGAATCACGTGTATTATCTTTTGCGACGCTGGCAAAGCGAAGCGACCGAACGCTCCGTGGGTGGAACGCACCCTAAGTGGTTTCCGGGCCGCGTCCGCAGCGACGAGGGCGAGGGTGTCAGTCAACTGAGTGAGAGGTGTGTCTAGGCGTGATCAGCCGCCTCACATTGCAGGCGATATGAAGTCACAGACTGATGGATCGGAGTGGACAGATATGTACCTTGGGGACCCTTTTTTCATCAGGAAAGGCGGTCTCTAGGGGCGGCTGGTGGCACCGGTTATGATTTCATCTCGTGTGGTTGAAAGGAGCGAAGCGTATGATCTAAAGAGACTTTCATGTTTACCTAAGCGTAACAAGAACACGCGGACTTGCAAAAATGTAATCGCACACATTCGCACACACACAAACTCACAATCGCACATTCCAGTTTACAAGAACCAATTTTGGTGAACTTGACGGGTTCTTATAGCAAAGGTACTGTCGTCAACTAGATTTGTTTTTTATAGGGCCATTGGCAAATTTCGCTGAGTGATAGAATAAAGGACGTAAAAGCTACCACCTGCTTTTCAGTTCTGGAACGTTCTCTTTGATAATACATTATACGTTCATATGGCCATGCCCAGAAGAACTCGAACAACGCGCCGCTTAAGATCATAGTTACAGTAATAGAAGTTTCCGCAGAAGAAATCCACGAAAGTCGGCGAGATTATCTGGGTTAGATACTACTGTCGACATGCGACCGTCGCGTGCCACGTTAGCATTTCGTGATAAAAGGACATAAACCTGAAAGACGGCTTAGTTTCTCTTGTGAATCCATACACTGACTTGATTTACATTTCTTGTTTCCAATGGACTGATTATTACGGAAATCTATTCGGGTACTTGTAACGCTTGTGAAAAACATTTTGTCGACGGGGAAGTGGGCACATCAGGTCGAAGCGTGCATGCTGAGGACGTTGCGACGCGCCACAAGTGCAACGAAATGACGGTAAGCCAGGTCGTGTTTCTTTCACCATTCCGCTTTTTTTTTCCGCATCTTGACAGTCCTCAAGACATACAACACATGAACAAAACAAAACGTTTCAACTATGTGTTGCAGAAAAACACGAAAGAGATATGATAGACTTCACAGATAACATGATTCATACACTTTGTATGACGAGACTCAGCCTCAGTTTGTTGTTGTTGTTGTTGTTGATGTACCCTCTTTTTGTGTTCGTTTTGTATGTATGTCTGTTTGTCTCAGAGAAGGTTAAGCGAAAAAGTCATTTGGTTTAGAGTATTTCTTGACGTTAAGCCAACTTGAAGGTAAGTAGGAAGTTAGGATCACTTTAGCATGTTTCCTTCCCTTTTTACACATTGCCCATCGCTTTCTCTAGAGAAATGTTGTGGTGGTTATACTTGAGTACAATATATTAGTGAACACGCTTCGAAATGTATTTCGGTATCACTTCCATTTGCATTATTATGAAAAAGCGTTGGAGGCGTGTTGGAGCGTTAGTGCTAAATACAACACATAGTTATCCTTTTTTGACGTGAAAATGTAGAGTAAGCTTTCGTTCATATAATTTTGAGGGCTTTTTTTTTTATAGATTGACATGCATAACTATATTATGTCAACCTCAGTGTCTATACTATTATGATCTGTATGACATAATACGTGTAATTTGCATTCAAAATTATGAACATAGGACGTGCCCAATGTGTGTGTGCATGTGTACGTAATTGTGCGTATATCATAAGCACAATGATTAGTGTTATCATCAGGTATTGGCAAATTATTCAATTATATATTTAAATGATATTTCATCAATTCTGGTCGGCACTACATTATTCCCGAATACTCAGACCCGGATACTGTATGCATACGGGGGAATTGATACGCATACTTCTGATATGATACATACAGGAGCTAGTCATTTACGTAACATCGTAATGATTATGTAAAAAAAATGTGCTGTCGACCTCACTTATTGATAAATAGATCTTAATTTGGATAGCGACAGAAGAAAAGAACGGTGCCTGCAATACGTAAGGATTAAAGGGTCTTTCTCCTCAATCGGCACAGCGCGACATCA
Organism: Diadema setosum; assembly: GCF_964275005.1. Lineage (NCBI taxonomy): Eukaryota > Metazoa > Echinodermata > Echinoidea > Diadematoida > Diadematidae > Diadema > Diadema setosum. The sequence continues at coordinate 6,715,498 of NC_092693.1, read as the reverse complement.
ACTGTATTTTTTTTTTCTCGTCTTTGTTGTCTGCACGTTTATTAACGTCTACAGTACGGGTGAACTTCAAAATAGGTAAGGAGGCCCACTGCTGCAATCCTAAGAAATGTGAATTGGTTCCAAACTTGGATCGACCGCTTCTTTACATTTCAAGGAAGATTTCTTTTTTTTTTTCTCTCTCTCTCCTTTTTTTTTTTGGGGGGGGGGGGGTGGGTGGGTTGGACATCTTTGACTATTCGAATACACGATGACGCCCTGTGAAGTACATAATAAGTTTGTTAAGTGCAATCCGTTATTGATAACTCCTTGAAATTGAAACTGACAAGATAGATGCATGCCAACGGAAAGATATCACAGCGCCATACGTGGAAAGCATAAAAATGGCACGATATCCCACCTGCTGCTTCCCTAGCTCCCTGTGAATAGATGGTTTGCATATTAGAAAGATAGTCCGCTATACGAATGGAGGGGGGGGGGGCTCTAAGCACAGAAAAGGAGCAAAACAGCGGGAAAAGGGGTTAACTTGATTTGCAGGTATCACTCTTGATCGAGTTATGGCATTCTGAAGTCTTTATACGCCCTTCAAGTCAAATGTCCATGACCCATTATTGAAATGCGAGCAAAGAGTTTCTCGGAAATCTGCGGGGCATTAGTCACATAGCTCAGCCGTATAACGTCGGCGGTTTCAAAGATGAACGAAAAAAAGGGGATCATGGTGGTGATGGGGGGGGGGGGGGATAAATGTACTTTGAAGAGGAAGGAATCCTGAAATCCATTTCCGTGAAAGTTTTATGTTGATGATAATGATGATGGTAAAATAAAATCTTGATAATAATGATGTGATGATAATGAGGATGATGACTATGATGAAACAGCTGTTTGATTTGCATAACGACTGCAATCTATAAGTGATAAAGTATTTGAAAGAACCTAATGATGTAGAATAATGAAAGCTGTATAGTTTTACTTAGACTATATTTGTGTTTGGGGTGGGGGTCTGTTTTCGAAGGGTGATTAGTGCGGTGTAAACCGAATTTCGATCAAAACTGATAATGCTTTGATTACCAGTAGTTTGAAATTGCGCAAAACCAGAATGATGGTTCTTTCTCCTTAGCGTATATATATATATATATATATATATATATATATATATATGTATATATACATGTATATATATATATATATATATATATATATATATATATATACATACATATATGAATAGTTCAAGAGGAGCAAGCCATGAATTCTCGTATTGATTACATACTATTCTTTCTGTGACCACGATTTATATTGCAGTTTCAGTAGCTTCTTTTTTTGCGCATGTCTGCCTTAAGAGATTTAAGATTTAAATTGAGTAGCACTTCCGGCAGCATGCCCCTTATTTTCCCCGCAGAGGTTTGACAACTAATATGGCAGTTATTGATATCTCTCTTTCATTGCGGAAAATACTTTTAAGAAGGGGAGGAGATGAGGACAAACACATTCAACACCATCCTACATAACTGCCTCATACAAGGGGCTTGACTAGAGCCAAAACTTGGTAGACGCTGTCCCACTGCAAGCAGCAAGGTATACCTACTAGTATGAATGACAATCATTGGCTGCTTGGAGGATCTCAGTAACAGTAAATAGCATGACTTAACAATGGTAACCATGGCAACCTCCATGCTTGCTTCCAAACACGCCATTTTTGTCAAGGCGCAAAAATGAGCAAGGGACCAATTAAAGTCCATGTCTAATCCGTAAGAATTAGTTTGTACGTGGCAGCTTGACACATTTAACTACATTAATTGAACATGATGTGTGCGCTTAATGTGTAGTTACTGCATACATTTCCGATAACATCTCACTTAATCTGATATGGTCATCAAGTGCTTTCCAAACACACAGTCCTATGTCATGTTCCCCCTTACTACGATTACACTGACAAACAGTATACGTCCTGGGTATTGAGTGTATTTCCTTTCTGCTATCTGTAATCAATAGATTGGTTGACAAGTGGAACGCGGAAGCTGGTCGCAGAAGTGGAGTGCAAATATTGTGACATATATTATGCTTAATTCGATATGGCTTTTAGCGTGACGGTTTTATCATTACATTTTTGATCTTCCTTTTGGAAAGACCAATCTGACGGTCGGGTCCAATCATTCAAATTCAGATATTATTTTGTTGTCGTTATGCCTTAAACCGTTTGGAGAGATTCGTTTTGCCGCAATTTGACTCGCATTTTATCGCCAACATCTTGACACCACAAGTCTTGATCCAAGGTACAGTTCGAATTCCAATTTTATCTGAGTTAGCACAAAGCCAAAATATACATATTTTATTGATGGTATTCATACATGCAGTGCTAAGTGAGTGAGCTCTTTTATGACGTCAGTCAAGAATATTTTTGAAGAAAAGTTATAGACAATATAGGCGAACTTGCATTTGGGATTTGGGATTACCATGCCTTTCGGAATAGTTTCTTTAATTATGTGTTTTTTGTTTTTATTGAAGATATGAGAGACTTTTTTTCCCTTGCAAAATCAAAACACTCAAATAAAAAAAAAAAACACCAAAAACTATCACACGTTATTCATAACAATTAGTTTGAATTGATAAGCATTACATTTGTTTACGCATATTGAAGAATACAAAAACATCACTATTGGTTAAACGTTCTAAGCCTGTTTGGTACTATCTCTGAAATTCTATCTTAGAGTAATTAATTTCCGAAAGTATTACACTTCTCGTGGCTATTGTATACTGTCATGTCCATGCAACAAAGTCAGCTCGATAATGTACTGTTTTATACAATGCTATCTGTGTATGCGTTAAATGAGTGTCTTTATATAAATGTGTAGCATTTTCAGTTTCAAAAAGGTTTCACTAGAGGATACCAAAGTTATTTCTATATAAACTAGCGTACAAAATATGAAACAGTGTTTTGAAATTACATAGTTCACTTGTTATATTACGGATTTGGAACATTACTTCCCGCACACCGTTCCAATCTAAATCAGTGTCAAGACTGAACTTGCTAATTGAAATTCATAGCTTTTTCATTTTTCTCATACGAGTACATGATAATATTCTAGAATTTCTTCAATTTTTATTCTTTTTATTTCGATCACATGTAAATAATTCTTGCAGATTTAAATAGCGTTATTGTGAGGTATATCAGCTTTCGAAGGGCATTTCATCAAACATAAAATCTATGAAATGATTGTGAGGAACATGACAGATACACTCACGGAATTTTAAATAGAATGCTAATTTACACTTTTTTTTTCTAAAAACAGGAATATCTCTACGATAAAGAAGTCGAGTTATCACTGTTTGAATAATGTAAAAGTGTATTTTATATTTCAAAGTGTTAAAGTGATGGTATAGTATTGGTTGAGGTGAGGATTCAGCCTTTAACTTTTTGCGAGATACTTATAGAAATGACTTTATGATATGTTAAAGAGCATACAATTCTAAGTGGAATTCAATGCTTGTATTTAATATGAGAATCGGTATTGAAATGGCGGAGATATCCAAAAGCTAAGTAAAACAAAGCGATCCTAATAAAAGTGGGTCCCACCTTTTAATAGGATTGCTTTAATTAGGATCGCTTAATTTTGGACATTTTAGCCATTTCAAAACCAATTTTCATCAAACAAACTTTGAATTCCTCTTACAATATCATACGCTCTTTCATATTTCATGAGATGTTTTTCATCATTAAAAAAAAATGGAAACTTCAAGAACCATCTCAACCGAAACTATACCATCCCTTTAACATATCATTTTGTGAACAGTTTATATATTATACATCAATGGAATAATATTCAATTTCAATGGTTTATCAAAATGGTACTGTATGAACTTTGGGAACTATACAAAAAGTCTAAATAAGAATGGAAGTTTTGTAGTGAGACAAACAAGCCCAAACAGCCTCAATAGCCTCGATGAATCAATAGATTCAGCGATGACAAAAGTAAAGTTGCTTATCGAACTTTTTGTTCTGTGATTTTAACAACCAGTACCAAACTTATACATACTTTTATTTCAGAACAACGGTATACAATCTCAGTCATGTATGTCGTTGATGCTATAGGATGTCAAGAAACATTTTAGATTTCCAATTCCAATGAGACCTCTTGTCATTGTGTGAAAAACCTGACTGACAATTTTCCAGCTAATTCAAACTGATGAATTAGGGCACTTTTTGGCAGAAAGTGTCTTAGTAATAATGCCAAATCATCACAAACACGACTTCGACATTACTGCATTCGTATTTTTTGAACTCAAAGAAACTTAAACGCATACACCAACAACCGAGATATGTAACAACAGGGGGATTAAGTTGAAGTTCTTTTGTTTACTTTCATCATTACTCGTTAAAGAAAAAAATAACCGAAACATAATGATAAAAAAACTGTTAGGAACACGCAAACAACAGTTCTATTTTTGCTAAAATTAGACTGTAAAGGAAGAAATTCGTGTAGAGGGAATTAAATAACAAATCAATATTGAATGAGACCACACGACGGTGTTAATGTCGAAACCGCATTGCTTATACCTATATCCATAGTCCTCTGATAGAATAGCCGGGAATCCCCCCCCCCCCCGCAAACCTCCTCCGGTATGATCGGAGCAATCTTGCAGGTATAATCTTGCAAAGGTCTATTTTAAATCGAGCGATCAATGGCTGTTGTTTCCTGCTTGCGGCTTTTCCCGTCATTCCTGTAGCTACTGTTACGCTGAACCTTTGTAAGGAAAGCATGCACACGCGTCCGGAAGAGTTTCCTCCACAAAGTATGTTCATGAAACAGTCGCCTTTACACGTGGGATTTTACACCGTTTGATCGGTTTTTATGAAAGAAAGATGACCCTAGGGATACCCAGCATTATTCAATCGATTAGACGCTAGCTTAGGTCTGCTTTTCAGAGTTCATAAAGAATTGTGACTGTTTAATTTGATGTAGTCATTTGAGTTGAAAATAGGTCACATATCATGTGGAAATCAAGACTATTGTTTGTTTGTTTTTTTCTGCGGAAGGATTGAAAATGACATTATCTTAGTGTTCGCGTATGCTGACAAATCACAACAAGTTCTACGGCTCATGTGACACTGTGGGCAAAGCTATCATACGTTAAACTTTGGTAATCATGGGCAGTAATCCGAAAACCAAACGCCCTTGGCATATGCGGTAGTTCGACAAGAGGTAGACTTGGGCTAAATTTACGTCATGACGTGATGGAAAATCGTTCTTCAGAAATGATGATGTCGTGCCATTAAAAAAAAAAAATGAGTGAGCGTTAGTTTCGGGGTGATGTGTAAAGTGAGAACAACTGATAACTAAGAATAGGAATAGTGAATGTTGGTGTGCACATTACTTATTGTTTTACAATATTGACGAGTTTGTGGGCTGAAGTTTAGTTTTGCGTCCGACTGTATAACTTTGTTCAATTGATAAGTATCATAAATATGCACGGGCTGAAGGGAAATACGATTCTTGATTTATATTACTGAAATGAAATAGAGTGAGAGTGCGTGAATTTGTCTCTTGCATTGAAAAATCTAAAGTAAGTATCGCCTGAAAGATTGGGTGATTTTTTTTTCTTTTTATTCCAAAGGGTCGTAAATGCGAAAATGAAATAAGGTTCCTTATTGCGAAGGTTGTTTATTAAACACACACACACACACACACACACACACACACACACACACAAATTCCCCATACCTAGAGGTTCGTTAATCCGAAAATAATACGAGTTTTTTTTTTTATTTCGAAGGCTTTATTCGGAAGTTTCGTTGTTCCGAAGGTTCGTGATCCCGAAAATGAAATAAAATGATAATGGTTTGCTGTTTGGAAGGTTTGTTAATTCGAAAATGTAAAGACCAGCGTACTAACAAACATATGGAATTACGGACCATATATTCTATTTTTGGACTAACGAAGCATGGGAATAACGAACCTCTTAAGGAACCTTCTGAATAACGAACCTTCGGAATTATAGACGTTCGGAATAAATAACCATATTTCATTTTCAGATTTGAAAACCTACGGAACAACTAATTTTCGGAATAACGAACTGTAACCGAAAATATTACGACCTCAATAAGGTAAAGTCAATTATTGAAGACTTTTGTTTGTTTTATTCTTACATCGAAAAAACTAATGGCCTTGTGCTTTAATCATCATCATAAATTATGAAATAATTTGTATAGTTTAAGTTCGACTCTTACTTTGTTTTTGGGCCGTTGTGTGTGTGTGTGTGTGTGTATGTGTGTGTGTGTGTGTGTGTGTGTGTGTGTGTGTTTAGAGCAGTATCTAACTCACTCCTGTACGGGTTTCACTCACTACTCTTCTTCATGTTTAATATATCAATAAAATATTAGGCAACACTTTACATAATCACCAACGGACGACATCATCTAAACAAACCACTACATTTTCCAAGGCAACTAAACGATAATCATCAATAGGTAATACCTATTTGGAATAGACACTAGACAAAGTATCGTATACTCTTACTGGATTACTTTCGATATCTCTTACAATAATGGCATCGGATCAATATTTTTGCATATCATACATCAATTATATAGGCCAGTCATTTTCTGTATAGAATATGAATTGTTCAAATATTGCCGAGAGCAATTATCCTCATAATGCCATATATACCATAATCCACGTTTCACTCTGAACTACATCATGGACTCAGCCACAATCTAAACATGGATTTCATTAGTACCGAACACACCCACTAAGGTTAGTGCCATGTCGAAGCGGCTAAACGGCTTTGATGCTATATTTTTACGACAGCTGAGAAATGTCTCTTGCCAAAGTTTCACCCACTCATTTCTCCGAAGCAGAGGTTCAAAATTTACGGTGCCACAGCACTTGTCAGGTGACTTTCTGTCTTACCTTGTGTAGGTAGTGAAAACAAAAGAAAGGGAATGAAAACAGAATAGAACTCATGCACATATCACATAAATTAAACATGACATAACAGTGAGAGAAAAAGCAACTAAAACTTCAACGACACAGGCCTCGTATATACGCCACTTGCCTACACAAATTCCAAAAGTTAATATTATGTAAACTCCTCAAAACAATTTGGAAATTTGAGTTTGATCGATTGTTACTCTCTTCTTTTAACAAAAATTAATGCATGCTTGGTACTATCAGATTTTTTAAAAAAATTTCTTTAAATGGAGACTGGACTTGTTATAATCATTCCATAAGGGAAAGGGCAGTATTCTAGATTTTGGGATAAAATCTGAATTCAAAAGTTGCAAAATGACCAGCAGGAGTTATGAAGAGTCAATAATATATATATATATATATATATATATATATATATATATATATATATATATATATTGTATGAAATTACCTCTTTCGTTCTCAGCTGGTCAGACATAAGAGCCAATTTTAATAGAAATAACTTATAGCGGTGGTGCCATGCCAAGAAAGGTTGCTCGCTCACTTTGTACTTGGTTGTTCTTCATGTCATGTGCAAGTAGTGTTCAAAAGGCAACAGGCGTATACAGCAAATCGAAGCTGGTATATGCTTCAAAAAGAAGTGGCTGAAATACAAGGTGTAAGACTTTTTTTTTTTTTTTTTTGGGGGGGGGGTTATCTACCTACCAAGGCATATATATATATATATATATATATATATATATATATATATGCATATATATATATATATATATATATATACATATATATATATATATGCTTGTATAATTGAACAGCAAATTATATACAAATAATACATATATGTATGTTACTAAAGATTAGATGAAAACAGTACAAAAGCTCAACCAAGCGAGACAAGCTTGAAGAGTGTAATCTTGCTCTGAGCATTAAAGTGGATGACATTTAGCCCCTATATGCAATGTCTTTGTACATGAAATGCACCAATTTCAAATCATATCATCTTTATGACATTACAATTCCACTAATTATCCAACAAAGTCACTGAAATTAGCATATAGTTCGTATTTTCTTTTCAACTGTACAAAAGTTATAAAAGCAGATATCAATACATGTTTTTTCTCGCATGCTTGAAAATATCAAAAAAACTTTTCTTGATATGCACACAGCAAAAAGTAATCAAAAAATAGTTGACATTGCGTAGCTTTTTAACGGAAAGGTTGTAAGCAAAATGATTAGGCAGGGTATTTTGCACTAATTGATTAAGTTTTGGTGCAAAAATGAGAATTATCTATTAGTTAAACATGAGTGAGCACATGTTAAGGACTAAAAAAAAAACTTTAAGCTACAGGAGTCATTTTGGGGGTCTATAAAACATTTTCGGTTTGGTTTATGTTTAAAGGCTGTTATTGTTTTATTATCGGTTTTTTTACTCTCTCTCTCAACTATCCTGACACTTTCAGCGTTTTTCTTTGAGGTTATAGGTAAGTTTAATATTTGTGCAAAATAGCAAGGTTCGAGCCCCACTTAAAACTGCAAAATCTTTCAGTTTATAAAAAGAACTGTCATCAGAATATATAACATTTGTGCCTTTCGGAAAGTGACTAATTATTTTGTCTTGAATGTGTGCTCACTCAAAAATAACCCTAAAAATCATTTTCATTTCTACACAGAAGGTATAATCATAGTCAATAAGTGTACAAATACCCCTTCCAAAATGTTTGGCTCAAAACATATTCATTTAACAGTTATGCCATTTTGATTAAAGATGAAGTTAGTTTTCTGTTTTGTGTACACCGTGCATTCTGTTCATATTTATCATCTATTGTATTGTTCATAATAGTTTACAGAAGATACAGACTGCCAAATTTTTTTTTAATGTGGATTTATGTTATTTTAGGTTTGATTTTACAGTACGTACAAACATGTGTTCTTTAACAACAATGGTATTCAATATATTGAGAATAATGTTGATATATATACAGCTGATTATACCACATTTCTTGATCTATATGTCGATAATGACCTTTCATGGAAGTCCCACATTAATCACTTTGGTAAATTACTTTCAGGAAATACTTATTTTTTATTCCACACATTAACTCAGTACTCAAACATGCACCATGCATTTTATCGCGGTGAAATATTGCATTATTTCTTCTTTATATGGTTCTTGCCGTTCTGAAACGTGCTATTATGATAATTGACGAGAATATATATATATATATATATATATATATATATATATATACATACATATACATATCATGCTCATAAAAACATATTATTCTTTTGAAATAAAGTTCTCGAAGTAGGTAACTTATTTTTTGATTAACGATAATGTGTGGTTGCGTAAGATATACATAGATGATCTCCCTGGTTCATTTTTTACCATGTTTAGAAGGAACGACAAATTTTATGCTTATCATGCCATTTTCCGAATAAAAGAACAGTTTGTGTCCAGGAAACAATAAAAGTAGGCCTTATGATGGACATAAACTTTGGAATGACTTCACCGGTGAAGTGACTATTATTCCATTCTCACATATGTTTAAAAGCATATTAAAATTTTACTTGTTGGGTATGACAGTGAAACAACCTCATATGGTAGATGCTTAGAGCAACATTGATTTGATTTTTCATCCTTTGGCGTTCGGGCAGTCTATATTCCTTTTTCTTCAACCCTAAATTATGAAGATGCCTACCAGAGTCAAGTAAACATGATTTTAACTTATCTTTCGTGTCTTCCCATCTTTGTATTGGTCATCATTGATTATCATATAAGCAAAAATTGAATATCATTAATTGTGTGCATAAATCTTTTTCAAGAATTTTGCCTATTTCTCACGCAAAACTTGTAGCTGAGTGAAAAAGACCCTCGACAATCAATGATAATGTTCCTGGTCCTAATCCTCTGGCTGCGGCAGTTGTTGCCCCATGCAATTAGGTACTTTATTTTCGTTACTTAGTCCATCGGAGGAAGCTTAAAGCCTCAGGTCCCGTAGCTATACTTGCTTTTAAGCATCCGATACTTCCCTAGCAGTCATTTCAAAACAAATCTAAGGAACTGGTGATATTTGCAAGTATTGTGTCTAGCTGATTCCAACATATTTCAGAGTTTTATAACGGACTAAAAAGTTTTCATTAAGTCACTTGTTTAAACGTATGTTTTGTGTTATTTACCTTTTCATTTATATCATGAAGCATACTTTTGTGATTATTTTCTACGCTTTGAACTATATATTTTGATGATTTTGATAACTTTTATCTAATGATTTGTATTGTATTTGGTTGAGGACTATGAAGATAAAAGACCTCAACTCAGTTCAGTTCAAAATGTAGACATTTTGGACTTAAATGACAGGACATTCGGGTGTGCGGGTCAAGGAATTGTAGATTTGGGTATAGTTGTGCAGTGTTCGGTTACAATTCGTTATTTCGAATGTTCTTTATTTCGAAGATTCATTAATCCGAAAATGAAATAGGGTTGTTATTCTGACGGTTAATCCAAGAATGAAATAAGATTTATTATCTCAAAGTTTCGTTAATCTGAATATGAAAAAAAAAGTTCGTTAATCAACAAAATGAAAACACTCATAAGGTTCGTAATTTGGAAAGTTTAATACGCACCTTCTTTCATTTTCGGATTAACAAACCTTCGGAATAAAGAATATCAACCCAATGTTCATTAGACATGTATCTTTAGGTTATTCCCGGGCACTGTTTTATAAAGCTCGATCTGTACAACATTATATTGTAAGTTAGAATAATTGCAGTTGCTATAACAACATTCAAGTAGCAGCCAAACGGTTACGTTTAATGTTTTGTGTAATATGACTACATATCGCACGTTGAGGGATTTCCAAGATTAAAGTAGACGCCCGTTGCTCACGCAGATCTAGTTTTGAGGCTGATTCTGTGTTTGAAGGCGTCTCGTTGAGAGCTAAAAGGTAAACCAATTCTAGGAAGATGAGGAGGATGTGAGCAAAGTTGAAATCATATTGGACACTTGAAGTCCCTTTGCGGAAATAATTCAAGGTTGTGTAACGAAGGACAGCGTGACAAAATTTCTTAAATGGCGCCCGATTACGCCGCCCGTCGTCGTCCGAGTTTTATACCCGTCTGCTAATTTGAGAGCCGCGACCGGAGATTTCGTCGCAGTGTTTGCTCAGCAAAATTATCAACGTAGCGGAAGCGAATCTCGGCTACGAGAAAAGTACATCGCGTATGAACGAGCTGAGTGATGTCACTCTATTCGTCGGTTGAGCGCAGATTGCAAGGGACCAATAAAACAGAAATTGATGCTGAGGCAATAATGGAAATGGATGAGGATGATCTCGCAAAAAAAAAAAAGCATGACTGCCCGATCTTTTAGAGGTGTATTTTTACTAGAATGTAAAGAAAAGAAATAAGCATACTATTCCGTCTGTTGGGAAACATATTTCCGACTGTCGTGTGCTTTTCTGTGTCTGTACTTTAACTCTTCTTTTTTTTTCGCAGTGTTTCATGTCGCTACACTGGTGTTTTGAACAAGGGATCCATGTTTATCTTAAAACTGTGCGTTAGCTTGAAAGAACCCATTAATGACTCAGGGCATTAGTGTGTATGATGTCCATTTCATCACTGTAATTTAAAGACTCTTCTTTGAGGCTACGCTTTATGACTAAAAGGAAGTTGTTTACATAAGAGACATATCCTCTTTCGTATTGCAAGTAGCAAGAGCAGACACAGTAGTAATTATCTAAGCGGGGCGGCGGATTTCTACTGACAGGGGTAATCCTTTCTCCTCCTGAATGGTGACAGCAAAAACTAGATTCTTGATTATTCCAGAGAGCAGAGTATACCAAGGTAGCTTTACAGGCAATGACGAAACATGGCGTATGAAGATGACAGGATTTCGAGCTTATTGGGCTAAAAGGCGAACTCTAATCCAAGGATCTAGATCGTCTGCCATCAAACAAAAATTGCAGTTCATTGCTGTTTATTTGCTTTTTCGAAGACAGCTAGAAAATGATCACAATTACAATTTTTTTTAATGTCTGCTTTTGCACATGGCGGCACATGCGAAGTTCTTACCTGCAAAGTTTTGATATGAATGATATTGGCTCGTCAGACAACAATTTAATATTAGTGTTTGTTACCTCATTGCTTTTGTAACTTTACGTGAGTGCTTTTCTCTGGTGGCAAGAAATTTGTTTTTATATTCTTTTTGCATGTATTGAGCAAAAGGACTGAAGTTATGCTATATTCCTGAGAGAGTTTTGTAAATGCGTAGAAGTGTCACATAACACACACACACACACACACACACACACACACCTTCACCTACTATTCTTTAAATATATACCAACATCATCTAATATGATAGATATGTTTCGTATATTAATGAGTGTGCGCGTGTCTCGGCGACTTAAGAGCGCTTTTACAAGCCCGACGTTGCGTTTTTAAAAGTGGGGGGGGGGGGGGGCATGCAGTTTATATTTCTTGTGCCACTTCCGGGTTTGCAGACCTTAGTAACATTAATTTTGTCAAAAGCCCTCACAAGCTAACGCTAACGTATATACTTCCATTATTCTTCTGTGTGTCTTTGTTTGTGTGTGAGTGTGTTGCGTCATTCTTAGAGTTCACGTTGTGTCGTTGACTGTAAACTTAGAAAATGTTATCTATAGAAGATAGGAACATGTTCACGTCGTGTGATGTATTTACTTGTTCTTCGTTTCTTTCATTGTGGTACATGCAATTATATTTTTGTTCTGCAGGATTTTTGTTTCACCATTACCAGCATTATAAAAATCAGATTTGTTACTTATTAAAAAAAAAAATAGCATGATTTAGGGTTTTGAAAAGTACACAGTAAGATAAAGTTATCGGAAATTGTACACTTACATTGTTTGGAGAAAGTTTACTAGTGGCATCATGTTTGAGGTTTGGGTTGAAATTAATTGTAATCCTATTACTAGTATGTGTTCTCCTTTGCTTAAAGTGTTTCATTCACACAAAAACTAACTTTTGGATTTGGAGGAGCACCCCGAGGAGCACCTAAGACGTACTCGGAAGAGTTGGGCCTAAATATGTGCTTCGCATTGTTTGTCAGCTTCTTCCATAATTTACAGAAATTTCTTCTAGGCTCTCACAGAGTTAATTTCAAATCAACTCAGTTCCTTTTTCATGTGTATGTGTGTTCTCTTTGTGTGCACCAGACTATTAAAACATTGAAGCATTGCGCAGAAATTCAAAACAGGAGTTATCATCATTCGCGCTGCCCAATAGATTAAGTGTCCATGAGGTCCTGACATAAATAAGAGTGGGCGTTTAAGCTTATCGCTGCACATGAAATTGCCGGTTCTCATTTGGGTGAACAGAGGCTTGACACTACTATGACACTACTAGGGTCTGTGAAGAACACTTCACTCGACTGGACTTCCGTCCACGTCCAGCTAACCTAGCCTCATGCAATCAACATGACGATTAACCTATACAGGCAGAGTTGCCTATCGATAGCGCTTCCCGAGTAGTCTAAATTCAAGACGCATACACTTTCTAGTGCAAGTGGGAATATATTCTTCCTCTCATTCATGCCGTACACTACTCGTTAAGAACTTCACACTCTCATATCTCCAAAACAGTGGCAGTCTTCACTGTAACGAAGTAAGGACATTTCTTTCTCTCTCTCTCTCTCTTATCTTACTCAAGACTAGGGAAACATCCATGTACCAATCCTAGACATGATACTTTGTTAACGTAGAAATACAGATTACATCTGATATTTCAACTTAAACTTTAGAGGTATGCCCTTGAACTTTAGACATACATCAAGAAAATAATTATATTTTCAGTATAGAGGACAGTGTGGTAGCGCGGGTATACATAGCACACCAGCGCAAAATGCAGTTTATTCTGTCATTCATTCTCTCAAAAAGCGCCATCAAATTACAAACTGAAGAATGCGAGAGTGATCCGCGGTTTTACAAACGACCGTGCAGCGTGGTCATATCCGTAAAGAGTTGAGGATAATTCTTCAGCTATAAATTGCATTTAATCAGAAACTGTACCACTCGACAAAACCGTGTCTAAATAATACTGGGCGAGTCGTCAGGGGACGATCGTGAAATAAGCGTTGAACAGTGAGTGGCATTTGGAGCCCAAACCCTGGAGCGTGGAGTGGCATAGCTGCTCATTTCATGGAGAGCTGTAATCGAGTTTATTTTGTCTTCCCATTACTAGTATTTTAAAAGTCCCATTACGTGCAGAGCTTCACCGCGTCTCTCCACTAGTCCTTGGACGTTGCCAGTGCATTTTCGGTGCATGAAATCGTAATGTCTACATTAATGCAACAGCTGGGGACAAGATCCATGGTATTAAAAACGATTTAGTATACAGATTAGCTTTCTGTCGGCACTTTGAAACTTCACAAAAATAGGCGTGTAGAGGCTGCACGCAATTTGGACTATTTAAGGACACTGATGACGTCAGTCTGACCATGTGATGCAATCTTTAACTAGGACCAAACCCAACATTTCAAATCTTTGGTAAAGGAATGTATTATGATGCACATTGTCTGTTTCTTTCCCTTTAAAAAATGCGAGAACTATCATTCTTAGTGGAGAATTATTTTCATTGTTTTCATTTATTTTTATCATCTTAAACATGCAGTCGGCTCTTTATCACAAGTTCCTTGATGCAAAGCCAAAGGGACCAATCTCAGATTTGTTCAGATTTTTCAGTGGCCTGCGTCAAAGTTGCATGAGGTACGTGATGTACGTACATGAAAACTTGATCTGAAATTGCATTAAAATTAGATACGTCATAATATGTAGCGGCAATACATACATGCTCTTTTGCAAGTTCGTGATTATGAGTTCTAACTGCAAAGCAGTTGATGAAGAAATAAAGTACTTTCAAATTCGATAAGTGGTTTCAAAGATCTCATAAAAGTTAGGGTTGGCTTCAAGAATTACCTGCGTTGACGATATTGTGTCTTGTCATTTCATGAGCTGCTGATTTCATTTGGTGGTTTTCACTTTTTAATTTTCGTCATTAGAAGATTCATTGCTGTCATAGATTATACTTATAAGCGCTTTTAGCCATTTATTACTGCCAAAATACATTTTCAGGGAACATAAAAGAAGGACAATACTCCTCTATATATCTCCTATCGTATGTCTCTTGGGGATTGCCCGCTGATATTTCAATGCACCAATAGTATGATTGAAGACTGTTTCCTTATTGAATAACCACACACAAGAAAGGTATGATCCCAATGCAAGCGAAGTTTCAAATGATCTCGTAATACATTCACCCAAACTCACGTTATTAGTTCTTTGAAGACCATTTTGATAATAATGTGGTATACCATGTATTCATAAGGATAGTGTATCGACCTTTAGTTACTTCATCTTAACGTATGCAGTCTTACTACTTGGCAAGAATTCGCGTTGTGTTTGAAGATAAAGAAGTTTGATTTCAATCACCCTTTAGTCATTGATTTTAGATAACAGTTCCAAAAATGTTAAATTCGTACTCTTTCATTCACTGTATCTCTATATAGTTTGTTCGTCGCATAACCTACACTATTATTATTGGACAGAACAAGGGATACCTAAAATTAGTGAACAACTTCTTTGCAAGATCTTAAGATATCGAAATTTTTTATTGTCGAGTAGGAAATTATATCTTTCCTTCATTCGTCAAGATTAAACCCTGATGTTCTCAGCCGATATTTTTTGCTTCGTCAAAGCGAATAGTCTCCCGTTAGAATTAAAGTTTTGTATTGCAGGAAGTCACAGGGCACCATGAAGGTTATTTATCTAGCCAAGTGTATTCGGAAATAAGATCATCGTGTTCCACTTAACACAATTCTAGAAGGTTCTTGGTTGATCGTGGCAGTGCATCAATATCCGCAATCATGACTCTGCCCTAGATATATATATTATTTTTTCAAAGTACTGTGACTCAATTTTTGGATCATTTGAGAAATCACCCAAGTGCTTTTAATTTGACTCTGCTCACTTTCGATACCCTCGCCTTGCACCTCGGAATGGTCAGTTGCTGTTTTCCACTCCTCTTGAAAAAGCGACGAGTACTTGACCTCGGATATAATTCTCTCGTGGTCGTGTGTGCATCCTTGCGTGAAATTCCAATACACACAATCCTGGGAGAACGCCGAGGTCATCTGGCGGCCTGCTCTCCGCTTTACAGCTGCTCCGCGAAGCAGGAACTCTTCACCTTCACATAGTGGCCTGATGTCAAATTTAAACATTACTTTCGACAAACCATTTAACGACTTTCATTTCATCGTTTGTTTTTTTTTTGGTTTGTACCTACTTATAGTGATAACTAGTGGTAATGTTTTTTCCTCTTTTTTCTCAAAAGACGGAAAATTACTGCGTTTCAGCACTGGATATTTTGAAGTTTCAGTTATAGAATGTATCCTCTTGCAGTGAGTACACACACCCACACACACACACACACACACACACACACACACACATGTACACACATGTAGGCTTATATATTGGAATTATGAAGGCCCTATTGTATGGAATTATGGGCATTGATTTGACATGGATTTCAAGTAGCCATTTCTTCTTGCACTTCAGTCGCCAAGAAGTTCTAAAAGGTCAATGTATCGACCTTTCTTTTCAGTCTCAACAATAAGAAACAGGCGATGTAACTGAGCAAAGAAATGCTTAGATGGTATATTCCTAAAATGGCGTCAGAAGGTCCACAGAACGAGGGGACCTACATATATATAGTTAGAAACACAAGGACACAGTCAGCCGATTGTCAGGGAAATAGTTCTGTCAGTTGCATCTCCGGGTTTGATGATGACGTCACGTTACTACCCTAAAGGCAATAGAGTTAGGCGCTGTGACGTCATACCGGAATAAGGAGTCATTGGATAACACGTTGGCCCTTCCTCGAGACAAAACCAGCTGAAATAATAATCGTTTTCATGGATTAAAAAAAAAAATGTAGGAAGAATCAATGCGAGAAATTACCCGCCTGCTCGCGTAAGCCAGACATCGCGGGAAAAAAAAGAGTATAATAAATCATGCAGGAGGAAACTACTCCGCAAAGTGATAATAATGCACGCTCAAATTTTGGAAGTTACACAGCAATACTCTTTTAAAAAGAGACCCGTTGAATCGAATACTTTAGAGTCGTACCCTTTCAAATAAAATTTGCTCCAACTTTGAAGTCAATTATACTGCAGTTGCCACTTGAATGAAAACAGAAAGGATATTTTTTTTTTAACGTATGTCCGTTTTTGTCACGTGGTGATACGGGTAGGTTTGTGAATACAGCTGCTTGGGTTGGGGCTCAGGGGTATATTATTTGCACGGTACGGTTACGAGATAGAAATCACGCCTTTATACCGGACGTGAATACATCGGTCACACTTGGGAATCCATTTCTGAGTGGTATCACAGATATGTGACGCTACATGAAAACGAAAAAACGAATAACCAATCCAGACTGCAACACGAGATGAAAATAACAAAAACCTCAATAACTATTTCATCTTATTTATGATACAATTATTTCCCCCTTAGCTAAACAAGGCCGACATAAGACTTTACGAGAGCCAATAACTTTGATTCCATCGCCCACCCCCGTCAAATTATCAAGAAAATATCACTTTATTGATGTGCTCTTCGTCCTTCAAACTTCCAAGCAATTAATTGCCTGTTTTTGCGATTCTACCTGAAACAGCTGCTCTGAAATGGGTCATTTACAGCACTTGTTTCAAATCAGAAACTAATAAGCAAACACAGTTAACGTATTAGCATCATTAAAGTGACTAATCACCGACTTAATGACTATTTTGACGTAGCTACTGCTCCTAAAAACACCCGTTGACGTACTGTAATCACAGTAGAGTTAGAGACTCTTGAGTTAAATACAATTTTGCCTATCAAACGTCCAGTTGACATGTATAAATGACAAAGACCAATAGAGCAATACCAAGTTTTGTCATCCAGTCATTGTCTATTTTGCTCGTCCTCGCAAGTTCAGGGCATAGTTTTCATTTTTATTATAGTTTCCTTGTTTGTTTGTTTGTTTTTATTGTTCCATAATCCACTATTCAACAAGTAAACCATGAACATAACAGAGAAAGTGCCTAGGTGAATTGTCAAATACAGCATTTAAGACAATTAAACATATGGAATATGAGGAATCTACATAGAAGCATTGCTTGTAGGGTGTAGATTCCCAGATGCTGATTAGAGATTAATTCTTATTTGATTTTTACAATTGAAAGGAATGACAATTTATGAATTGGTGAAGTATACTAGTAAACGTCGAAGAACAAAAAAACAAAAACAAAAAGAGAAGACAAAGAAAACAATGTTCGCGGCACAAAATTTCTGGAGAGTTGAGTGATCACCCGAGCGAGGTTCAAGTCAGATACAGTGCACAATAGCAGAAATACAAAATATGCACAAAGAAGGTCCAGGAGATAGAAGAAATGCGCAGGCGAGGCAAATGTTAATGCAATGACAGAAATACGAAGTATGAACAGAGAATGTCGAGAAGGATTGAAATATAGTTATAAGTATGAATTCAGAAAAACTATTTTAAGTTTATGCTTAAATGAATTAAGAGACTGAGATTACATAATTTCTCTATCCAAATCATTCCAGGACTTAGGTCCTGTAGTGGTTATTGTTTTTAAAGCAGATACAGTCCGTACAGGAGAAAGATGAAAAGAATCTTTTTGTCTTGTAGGGTAAGAATGGACTTCAGTATTGTTAACAAACATCGGGAAAAACAACCACGTGGGGGAGACCACCTGAGTTTAACTGATAAATAATGATCCAATATTGAAATAATACAAATCCTGGATCTTGAGTGTTCTACTGAAAAAAAAAAAGGCATTAGTGTGTTCCAGAAATGTTAATTATCCGTATGGCTCTTTTCTGTATCAATGATGAAAAATTAAGTCTTGTTGGACAACAGTTTCCTCCATGCTAGGATCCATAACTTATATAGGGCAATAAAAGAGAAGAATACCTTTACTGCTATAACTTATATATAATACCTACATTTTTTTTATAATGATTTACGAAGAAAATCACCATGAACTTTCCAAATCAACTTACAATCAATATAAAGACCAAGGAATTTTACATATTCAACCTGATTCAATCCCACGTCGTTTACAAACAACTTGCCCGGTAAAATAGTGATTGTATTACTTAAAACCATACATTGTGTCTTTATCAAATTCAGTGACAATTTATTACCCTGAATTTAAATACTGACTTTAATTCAATATTAATGGTATTCAGTAAAACTTGAGGGTTTCGATTCGAATGAAAAATGCTTGTGTCATCGGCAAAGAGTAAGAAATTGAACAGAGAGGACGAACTGCGAAAATCATTCATATAAAGAATAAACAGGAGAGGACCTAAAAGAGATCCTTGTGGTACCCCACAAGTTATAGGCTGTGAACTGGACACATGGTTATTTAAACTAACAAACTGAGCTCTTCCAGTAAGGTAACTTCTAAAACAATCCAAGGCACTTCCACGAATCCCATAATGTTGTAATTTGTACAATAATATTTCATGGTTGATAGTGTCAAAGGCCTTGGAGTAGTCAAGAAAGATACCTACTGTGTGACACTTTTGTAGTAGTAGTAGTAGTAGTAGTACAGTGGTAGTAGCAGTAGTAGTAATAGTAGTAGTAGTAGTAGTAGTAGTAGTAGTAGTAGTAGTAGTAGTAGTAGTAGTAGTAGTAAAAATGGAAATTACTCGATTGATCATGCCCTGGCAATAATTTAACATATCTATCAATAAAGATTTTTTTTTTCCTGTATAAGTTTTATTTGTGGAAATTAAGTGGAAAAGTGATAAAACCAGATTTCTAGGATGGTACAATTTTAAACACTTTCACATGAAACAACTCTGATTTACACTTGCACCAATATATATTGTTTTATATGCTTTGTAATTAAGTGAGTTTTCATTTCATTTGATAGAAAAAAAAACCCAAAATATATCCAGCACTATGTTAAAGGGATAGTATAGTTTTGATTGAGACCTAACTTCATGTTTCTAACATGTTTTGGTAAGATAATGAGAAACCTTTCATGAAAATGAAAGAACATGTATTCTAAGAGGAATCCAACTTTTATTTGTTGAACATTGGTTTTTTATTGGTTTTGAAATAGCTGAGATATCCAAAACAGAGCGATACTAATAAAAGGTGGGACCCACATTTTATTACGATCGTTTTGTTTTCTTTTGTTTTTGGATGTCTCAGCCATTCCAAAAACGAATTTCGTCAAATAAATTTTGAATTCCTATTAGAATGGTATGGACTGTACTATTTCGTAAGTGGTTTCTTGGTATCTCACAAAAAGTTATAAGCCCATCAACTCTCATCGCCACCAATACTATACCATTCCTTTAACCTTAAAAATGAATCTTCAGATTGCTCAGCAAGACGACGGCATCGAACATCGATCACAAAAGGCACAATTGCACCTGTGGAGTTCTTTTGTACTTCAATAGCAAACTGACAAGTAAGGGACTGTTCGAATGATCTATTACAGCCAGTTGGAACTCCAACTCTTAAACCTCTTTGTGTATAGTTATCTTCCTCCTCCCTTGATAAGCGTATTTATGATAGGTTTGGTTTCTATTACGAAAACTAACCTCCCCTGCGCTTTGTGTTTGTTTGTTTGTTTGTTCGCATACTTAGTTTGTCAAAATTGACGTGAAGATGAAGTGACATTAATACATAGTTTCGAGGGTCTTGCTCTACATTTAAGCCCTAATCAAGAAACGGGAATAAATGAATACCTCATTGAGTAAAAAGGTCTCGAGGCTATTCAGTCGAAACCCATCATATTTTTCGCATTATGATCTCAGTTTAACTCGCATGTATACAGACCTTATGTATACCAAGACAAACTTTTGAACATTCCGGTGAAGTTCTATTTTGAATTATGTTCTGTATAAATTTCGCATCAATTTACTTTATGTTGTGATATATGTGAGAAATATGAAAATAAATTTAAATGAAATGAAATGAAATTCATGAGAGGAAGTGTATTAAACCGCGTTATCACTCGTTATTGTCGAATTTAGAACCAAGAGCAAAGAAATTGTATCAATGTTAAACAAAGCAAGTTCAGAACAAAAGTAGGAAGTCCTCGTTTTTCAGAAAGAGAAAACATGTTTTTGCACAGAATCACTCAGCCGGCGAAAGGCTTGATTCGACAAAGCAAAACTCATTTTCATGTAATATGACAAAATAAGTGAAATACGTCGATGCACTGTAGAAGAAAACAAGGGTTGAAATCTGAATTACTGACGAATGTGCAATAGTAACCTTTCCATGAATTACCGCAGTCATCAATCATGTCCGACTTGTAATATGTCTTCACGCTGCGTCGACTAGGTAGGACAATATTTCAAGTCTTCCTTATGAAATGCAACCATGATTTAAAGTGCCTTATTCCATCTATACTTTCCCCGCATGTAACCTCTTTTATACCACCCAATGAGGAAGATAATCGTCGCCAGAAAGCGATGCCTCTGAATTATTTCTGGACATATTTTCGTTCTCAATGCGGTGAGAGGCTGCAGCGCTGAAGTTGGAGTTTGGATTAAAATGGATATCATATAAAGACATAATTAACTGAAATATTATGATTATGTATCGAAGAATCTTTGCAGGGGATGAAAAGAAACCAGTCTGTGCACTGAATCAACCACTGCCACTTTACATGAACAGTAAATGAGAGTGAAAGGGACTGTTTGGCACTTCTAAACATAATCTATCACACCCAAGTGGCTAAAGGCATGTTTTTTAATGAACAGCATCCATCATAACACTTATTCCTCGTTATGTTGGTTAGGGTTGCAGTGACATCGCCTAGCTGCCATTTCCTATGTATCGAATCAAAGGTCATTTCCTCCTTAAACTTTAAACTAAGGAGCTGTGAGGAATTATCTTTTCGAGTTAACAGGCCTCTGGAGTTAGAAATGAAGGGTGTAAAAGCGAGCATTGACATACAAATGGAGCGCGACGACAAACTTAAAAAGATAATTATTGCTTACAATATTTTTGTCAGGCAACCATTTTGCACACCTGGGTCGAGAGGGACATCGTGGGCAACATCTTAATTGTCTAGGCGTTCTGAGTGCAAATGTGTGTGTGTGTGTGTGTGTGTGTGTGTGTGAATAATATATATATATATATATATATATATATATATATATATATATATATATATATATACATACATATATATATATATATATAAATATGTATTATATATATATATATATATATATATGTATTATATATATATATATCATATGAGTGGAATATATGCCAATCTAGTATGAAAATATGACGAGTGACTGATATACACGTATGAAACAAAAACAGAAAATATTCAAAAATACTGTTGTTGGGGAGTTTTTTGAGAGAAGAGAAACAATATTGATGAGATATAAATGATATGTGTACTGGAGATAATGGATGTGAGATGTACTATCAGAAATGTCGTATTCTTGTAGTAGTTAAAATTGTTACAAACCAAAGATATTCGAATGTGTATGGGGTAATCCAGTTACTTATTCTGTTAAAAAATTTCGCATGTAGGCATTCATATCACATTATCCACGGTGCTCAAGTTTCTCGTGTTTATTGTGGCTCTTTGAATGATTTACGGTACAGAAACAAGAAAAATAAGTAAAACGGCAGCATTTTTTTTTCTGCTATTGTGTATGTTGACAAATTTTGCACTTCTGTCTGAGGGCACACGCACGACGATAATTTCGGAAGTGTTCAAGGGAATTGATTGTAGTTTATCTTATTTCAAGCATTTTGTGAGACGATTTCATCACTATTTCTTCCTGTCCCAAATACTCAGAAAAAAAAAACCTCTCTTTGTTTTTTCAGCATGTGGGCGAGGGGTAATGTCGGACATCGAAGACATGCCTTCTCCGAATCCTTACTGGCTTTCGACGGATGACGTCAGACTCCAATTAAAACATATCTCAGATACATGCAATGACGTCACTGACCAGAAAACCCTTTTGCCATTCCCACAAAAAATACACAAAATGAAAACACAACACAACACACACACACAACACACACACACACACACAACACACACACACACACACACACACGCACACACAACACACACACACATACACACACTCAGGCGCAGAGACACAAGCACATGGTACACTTTGCACACATTAGTTCTCCTATGACGTCACGTCCATAAACAGGGCTTTAGCGTAAACTCATATATGGCGTTTTGTCAGTTAGAATATTGGTTTCCTGGGTCCATTTTCGTTTCCGGTCAGAGCAGTCTACATCCCGTACAGTGACTGAATTACGGGATGTACGTGTGCTCTCGAATCAAAATCATATCGGTGTCATGCTGGACTGCCCATATGAGTTTCTGCTTCTCGAGTGTCAAACCCCCCCCCCCCAAACGTTCTGCCTCTTGCGTCTATTTTGGATGGCTCAAGTTCGTAATCTGATTGTTCTCAAGTGTTCTGCCCCTCCTCCCCACCCCACCCCCTTTCTGGCTTCAACGTTTGACTTATAAAAATATGACACGTGTCCTAAAATTGTCTGTGGTCTGTGCTTTTGGGAGACTTCTGTCTGGGATGACGTGTGCTCGTGCTGAGCAATTTCCCCGATTTCCTCGACTGAGGAGAGCCATCGCCCTACTCTCATCTGCTGCTATATTAGGACAAGCAGGTGCTGACAAACGTTGCCATGACAACGCGAGGCTATTGGTTCTGCTTGCGTGCGTTTCAAGAGTGATTTGGGGCATCGCTTACCGACTCCTTTTCAATCGTCAATGACGCTTACTGAAGTTATTGGAAACGCAAGTGGCGTGATAAAAGCAGTCAAATATATCGTCGCTACTTCTCGGTTCGCTAACGTCAGATGTAACAAAGTTGTTCGTATTCAGAAACGGCTCTATTTTCATTCTCTTACAATCTCTTGAAGTGTTCCTTTAAGGTAAAATGGCTACTTGACAAATCGAAAATAATATATCCTCGTGTTGTGGGGGTAAAAAATAGATTTCACACTTCCTGTTCTAGGGATTTCAGAGTTCTTTGTGACGTGGTAACAGGATATACTAAGTCAAAAATTCGGCTTCCGGTTTGAAATACTTCCTGTGTCTCAGTGTAACTCTCCAAAATTGTAACTTTTCAAACCACTGAAAAAAAATGGAATATTTTGCTCGTCGGGTAATTTTTTTTTCTGTTTCACATGAAATTTCTTTACTCCCAAATTATTCTGGTCACAGTGACGTAATGAAACAAAGTACGATAGAGTGCAAAGATAATTCTATATAGAAGGCCACTGCAGGAAGCAGAGTATTTTAAGGGGAAGAAATCTACTAAAAGAAGGCATATCGTAAGTTCGTAGTCTGAATTGAGTCAAGCAACGATTTAAATACACGATATATTTCCTGTAGTGGGATCTCGTAGGAATGATAAACACACAGACTATACGGATTATTGTATAGCTACATATAGATGCGAAAAGATGTTTTCCAGTCGTCGAAATGGAATCAAGTTCCATTTTCATCAAAAGAACAGGCATGAACACACTCTGTGATTCTGCCCTACAACAGCGAGTCAATGATTGATGCAGTATAATTATACTTATGTAACAAAATTAAACTTCCTAAAATATAGCTGCGACCACTGAGATTATGTTTGAATTATACAATGTACTTGGATATAAATAGGGCTTACCAAACCCGTTGGTCTCGTTGCTTGGGAAGAAAGCTCCAATGTTGTAAAGTAAAACTATAGATCATGAATAAGATAAGGCAAACTGAAGGATCGAAGTATTATAAAAGTCTTAATGGAGAACGAAACCAATGAGGCAAAAGAGACTGTCCAAATAGAACCATTCATGGTCAACGCAAATATCTCCAAATCAAGTAATATGAGTGCACATAGCTGGAAAATATATATATACCGAGTTTTTCGTACGAGCAAAGCAGTAACTTCTGGTGAAAGAATTGAAGCAATATTGTTTTACTGTCACAACATAAAACAGAATGAAAATATAACAAAAACAGAAGCAAAAGAATACATTCTGGTCGCAGAATTAAGTGATAGTGATTAGTCATATAAACCCGAAGAGAAAAAGAAACAACCCACACAGAACTGTTTATAATTATCGTGTATTCCATAATTCATTTTTACAACACAAAATTCAAATTCTTAAATATTTTCTTACTGATTTTTCAATATTAACAACCAATCTATCATTACGAAACCACTTTGACAATCTTAATAACTCATTATTCAAATTTTGTATCGATTCTATCAAAATATAGTACAATTACCAGCGTACAGAATGAATTTTACTATACGTGAAATATCACACACATCATTGATAAATGTAAAAAATAACAATGGCCCTAATATGCATCACTGGGGGGCTACACGTAAAATATCACAAATAACCGATAACAATATATGAAGAGTTTGTTTGCAAAAACCGATAAGTCCATATTTGCCAAATGGAGATATTTGCGATTAAAGGTCAAGAAAAATAAAGAGAATAATAAGAAAATTTTTGCTTCTTTTGACCATATCTTCAAAAATATAGCCTTATATGTAGTGACCAATATATCATTTAAAAGGTATTATTTTGTACTTTATGACAGAGATCGTACTTCAAAATCTTCAAAAATGGACGTATCGGTTTTTGCAAACAAACCCTTCATATAGTGTGACTCGATTGAGGCTAATTTAAGCAATTCATTCGTCAAAATAAAACACAAAGATATATAACAGTGGCGTTTATTATGAAAGTCAGGCATCCTTGAAGGCAACTTGTGCTTGTATCTACACATGGGAA
This sequence comes from Diadema setosum, assembly GCF_964275005.1. Classification (NCBI taxonomy): domain Eukaryota; kingdom Metazoa; phylum Echinodermata; class Echinoidea; order Diadematoida; family Diadematidae; genus Diadema; species Diadema setosum. Next base: position 6,689,693 of record NC_092693.1, on the reverse strand, counting down.
TATACATACTTTACAATGGCAACATATATGGGAAACAAATAATTCTGTATGAAGCCCTAACAAGATATATTATCATACCATGAATACACATATCATACATACATATCACAAATACGTACATATCATAAAGACGCTCACACACACACTTACACAACACACGCACACACACACATGCAGTACACATAACGATAGAAGACAGGATAGATAAAAAGAACATTGTCTACTAAGTCATGGCTAACTGTTATAAAAAAAGAGCGCTTCAACTGAGTTGTGCTGCATTTTAAAACAGTACTTATTGAATTCCATTCATTTACACCGTTGAACCAATATAGAGTGGGATCGTACTGTCAAACGAGTGTAAGGATACCGTAAATTACTTCGAGAACGATTGGAGTACATGTGGAAATGAGAGTTTGTTTGAAACATATCCTATTATCAAATACAGAAGGGAGCATACCTCTATAATATCTACACATAAAAGATAAGAATATTCAATCTGACACGTGTCCTATTTATTCAAATATAACAAATAACACGTGAACTGATGGCATAGCTCGCTCTCCAGCTCGCATCTCAAGCCATCAGTTCACTTCTCGTCGGTCAGTCATTACACCAGCATACACAGAGACAGAAATGAAGGGGGAAGGGAGAGGAGCCACTCATTGGTATGGGCCATTATTCGAGAGCTCAATAAACACCGTGTTGGGATGTTTTGAGAGCATGATGGAGTAACTGAGTGCAGAAGTCACTTTCCAACCGCCTTTTCTCCTGAGAACAAAGGAAACATGGCGCAAATTGAATGCGTCTACATGGCCTGTGGGTAAACATCAGTGTGTAAACACTTCTATAACAACTTGTTCTTTCTCATCCTTTTTTTTTTACTTGAAACACCGAGATATTGTTTGGGATTTCATATCGATGAATTTGTTTCCTCCGAACATACCTATAATCCGTCAACTTCATTCACTTTCACAACATTCCCATTCACAATCAAGTCGGAAACACGTCACACCAGTATAGGATGTTCAAAAACACATGAAGCATTTCATACATGCTGACTTATTTTACCAGTCCTTAATTCTCAAGGTTCTATAGGCGTTCGCAACTTACTATAGGTATATCATTTAGAAAATCCCAAACTGATTATTAATCTGTATATATATATATATATATATATATATATATATATATAATGGACCTGATGTATGGAACTCACTGATCGTAGACGGAGTCCTTCCCTTTAGTGTATTAAATTATCTTACAAAAAAAAAGTTAATGTATCAAAAATGCATCACTCGAATTAGCAATCTAGCTCACTGATTCATATTTATAAGTCCAGAAAGCAAAGTATTACAGGCAAAGCCATTCTTTTTTTACTTTATTGTAATCCAGCTTCAAATCTCTAAACACTGTTGCTATCCCTTCTCTTCTCCAAACTTCTTCCTATTCACGTAACCCCTTCTATAATTGTCCCCTCATATTCCTCTCGTTCTGTTTTATATTACCTTTGTGTTATCCTCCTCGGCTTATAGTGTTTTGTTCCTTGAGTTTAAAAAGAAAAGAGAGAATTACAAGATGCTATATCGCCCAGAGGCCTTCATCCCAGTTAAGCAAACTGCTTACTGATGACGGTCTTCTTCACCTGCACTTTAAGATACGATGCGATGTATATTCTTGTATAGTAAACGTATCATATTTCTTTAACTATACTCATTAAGTACACTTATAATGGGTTTTGGTGAGAATGATGGTCAGAGATGGTGAATTTGTCATAAAGATTTCATATAAGTGGAAAATCAAACAAACTTAAACTTAAACAATCATGGTTGTTTTGTTTGATAATGATAATTGATGAGAAGGATGGACTTCAGGCAAGTTAAGGTAGGATATTTTCCAGCAAGCGGTCAGATACAAAGTGACCATTTATGCTGAGTATGATGAAAAGGTAGATCACTCGCTTCGCGAGCGGTCTATGATCGCTAACCTACTGCCCAGGCTCGCAATTCATAGAAAACCACGCAGTACAGTATAGGCGTATTTTTATGTTGCCCAGTGTAATTACCAAGCAAACATTCCTGGGGCTGGTTTTTTTTTATCTTTTTTTTTTGTATTCTCGATTAGATTAACTGTAAAAGCGAGAGGAAATGATATGTAAAATGATGAGAAATAAATGAATGTATGAATCCAAGAAAGGCGATTATATGATTTGTTGCGTTAAGCCTCTGCAAAGCGGGAGTGATATCAAATGGATTGATGTCGATGTTGATTTGATGCCATGATTGGTAAGTGGTATCTGTATGGGATCATCTGATGCGAAAGGTCGAATGAATCAGCGTTGAGAAGGAGGAGGAGAAGGGAGGGGTACAGGAGGAGGACCCATTCCCGTCGGGTAGGAATTTAAAAAAAAAAA